>NW_027185439.1:856887-1014387 GCF_022577435.1 Embiotoca jacksoni
CTTTTTTATATCATAATTGTGACCTAGAATGTAAAATATTTTACGTTCTCACCTTTTTCTTGAAATAAATCACTTTTTTTAAGTGTTTGTTCGAACTTTTCCTCGTTTTTCGTGTTAAAGCTTCTAAAGTTACGAACGTCTTCGTCTGACGACGAGACTCGGAGCTGCTTCTTGTATTTCTTTCTGAAACTTCTCCTGAATCAGCAGTTTGTTAACGAGCTGGTTCTGAGGCTGAAGCTTCTTCTTCTGCGGTGGCCCGGCGGCGGCGTGTTGTCGTTCAGGTCTGCAGGACTTGTTGTTGGACCGACGTCAGCTGGACGCTCCGGGTTAATCAGCGCCGCCTCGTTACACGACAGGATGTCGGTTTAAAGACGCGAACGTCAACACGCGCCGAAGTCAGCTCGTTAATCCCGCTAACGAGCGAGAAGGTTCGTGTTTGTTCAGATAATTGGGCCGAATTATTTAACGTTCGGAGGACATTTTCCACAAAGAAGAAAGTTCAGAGAAAATAAAAGCGATGTGGAGACAGAAGGAGGAACTGAAGAGAGCTGAAGTCTGAAAGGAAACAACAGACCAACAGGAAGTGAAGACGACGACTCTCGGAGACGAGCTTCAGTCTGGACCTCCAGGTCATCGGATAGTTTGGACCTTCGGGAGGATTCAGAGTCGGACTCTCAGCCGTCGTCGTGACGTCTCGGATCGGTTGTGAAACGGGAGGACGGCCGGTTCTGAAGGAGTTCTGTTGGAGCATCGAGGAAAGACTTCTTCTCAGAGGAAGATTTCTCCGTAAACTGAAGCTCCTTCAAAATAAAAGCACGGCTCCTCTCCGACTCTGACTGTGGTGGTTTAGTTGCTGTGAGCATCAGAAACAGGTCAAACGGTTCTTCAGCGCCACCTTCAGGACTAAACTTCTCAGTTCGGACTTTTCTCTTCTGTGAGGACTCCGGTTCGGACTACGGGTCCCGTGAGGACGTCCTGCCGGTCGGAGCCGCTCCCGGATCACAATCAAAACAAGGAAGAGGAGCTTTCAGCGCCGAGCTCCACACCCAGAGAGAAACCCGGGTCGGGTCGGCACCGAGGGAGGACGGACGGATCGGGGTCGCATCAGAGATGCTCATCCTGAAGAACCTGAGCAGGATCAGATCCAGACCGAGTCCTGATGAAGGTCACATGGGAATGTTTTTATTAAAGATGGCCGCAATGATTGGAGACAAAAAAAGACACTAACAAAGTCTGAAATGACATCAGACCCTCAACTCAGAGACGTGTTCCTCTTTTTAAAGAACATTTCATATTTAACATCTGAAAAGATCCAGGAAACAAAGACTTCCTGTCAGGTGGAGCAGTTTCAAAATAAAATCCTGGATGGACAGTTGGCGGGTCAGAGGGAGGACGAGATGTTTAAACTCTGATAGACTGACGGAGGAGCCGACCGTCGCCTCGTTTCACCGATAAGAAGAGAAAGATGACAGAAACGGAGCTCGTTAGGAGGATAAATTTAGAGATGAAGAGCTTCGCTTGTTTTGGGAGGAAGAGTCTGTCAGCGGTCGTCACTAATGGACTCCATCAAAAGCTCGGTTTGTTTCCTGTTTCTGAGGTCCAGACCTGAAATCTGAAGCCTGGTGACCTTTGACCTCCGGCTGTACGTGCCTCTCGCCGTGTTCCCGGCTGGGCGTGCGACCTCAGCTGTCATCGGACGCCTCACACACGATGATGAACGATTATAAACAGACTTCTTATCACCTCATCAACCAATCAGAGGCGGCGGTTGTGCATGATGTCATGCTTATTAATAAAGTTATTGAACCCCCGACTCCATAAACATCCTGCAGGTCGGAGATTTAAATCTGTACTCACCTACTCAAAGGCACAGTTACGTAATCTCTTCCCCCGTCAGGACTTTGGGTTTTACGTCCCTGAGCAGCGCCTGCAGGTGGACAGGTGGAAACAGGAAGTAGAGTCTCGACCCGTTTGGGCCAAAGATGATTATTTTCAGCTTCTTTCACGCTACAGAACTTTAATTTTAGTTTCTTATGTCAAACATAGAAAACAAACAAAATTAAATAAAAAATAAGTTGAACAGAAACAGTTAAAACTTTGAATGAATTCAAACGTTTTTTCTTTATTCTTAATATTTTCTACAAAACTGAAAACTATGAATCAACATAAATAGATTTATGTTGTGAGACAAAGTGTACAAAACACCTGTAAACATCTGTAAACATTGTAAACATCTGTAAACACCTGAACTTGTTTACCGGTTCTGAACCCGTTCACCGGGTCGTCTGCTGACCGACCAGAAGCCGGACTGGTTCTGGTGATCAGGACGGTCGCTGCTGTCTGATCTCAGATCAGGAGTGAAAACAGCTGGAACATCTGCAGAGTGCAGCGCTGCGTCCTGCAGCTCATGAATGAACGAGTGTTTGATGTTATTGTAACCAACGTACAGAACGGTTTTATGGAAAAGTCATTGGAGCAATTAGTGAGGAGGGGGCCGAGGGTCGGGGGGGGGGGGGGTCAGGGGGTCAGGGGGGTCGAGTGGGGGGGGTCAGAGGGTCAGGGGGTCAGGGGGTCGAGTGGGGGGGGGGGTCAGAGGGTCAGGGGGTCGAGTGGGGGGGGGTCAGAGGGTCAGGGGGTCGAGTGGGGGGGGTCAGAGGGTCAGGGGGGTCGAGTGGGGGGGGGTCAGAGGGTCAGGGGGTCGAGTGGGGGGGGGTCAGAGGGTCAGGGGGTCGAGTGGGGGGGGGTCAGAGGGTCAGGGGGTCGAGTGGGGGGGGGTCAGAGGGTCAGGGGGGTCGAGTGGGGGGGGGGGTCAGAGGGTCAGGGGGTCGAGTGGGGGGGGGGGTCAGAGGGTCAGGGGGTCGAGTGGGGGGGGGGTCAGGGGGGGGTAAACAGTAACATGATTTCCGTTAACGTGAGTAAACACGTGTTTCGTTCGTTCGCTGTGAAATGATTCCTGAAGAGAGTTGGAGTTTCTTTTCTTTGTTCAACCTCCGGTTGGTTTTCCAGCTTCGTCTTCCTGACAGATGTTTTGTCTCTGAGCCTCATGAGTTGACCTTTGACCTCGCTGCAGCCAGAAAAGGTCCAGGTCGTCATGTGAATGTCGGAGGAGGACGAACACGATGATTCATCACTTTATTAGAGTTTATTATGATTTATAATCCTGCAGCGTTTCTGCACCTTCAACAAAACTTGTTAATACTTATTAGAAATCAATTTAATGATTTTTGCTGTGATGGAAAATAAAAAATAGCCAACAAATGTTCATGAAGTCTTTTAAGTTGATGTTTTCAGTGTATCGCAGCAGAATATAAATATATTAGTAACAGAATTATATCGAGTGACAGACGGACGCAAACGACTAAAAATAGACGCGTGAAACGTCTGAAAAGATGCAGAATGATCGAAACTACGTTTTTCAAAAACGTTTCAAAATGTTTGAAGACAATAAAAACTGAATATTATGTTGAAAATTCAACATGAAGTTTTTAGCGACTCCAACGTGTTAGCTAGCGATGCTGCTAGAAACGTGGTCACGTGTCTGAACGTTGTTTCTGCGTACGGACCAGGAGACACTTCTGATTGGATCCTGAAGCCGAAGGTTTGTTCTGTCTGGTTCTCTGCAGGACGGCGGTCCGGTTGGCGGTTCCTCCCGACGCAGGCGTTATCCTGCCGCTCCACATGTGGCCGTCGCTCGGCTCCACGTCGTGGTTCTGATTACTGTAATGGGCTCTGAGGCAGAAAGCAGCAGCAGTAAAACCCACCCGCTCACTGAAGCCATTAACCCTGTTATAACGAGGGGGGGGGGGGTGGAGGGGGTGGAGGAGGGGGGTGGAGGAGGTGGAGGGGGGGGGGGGGGTAAAGTGGCTTCCAATTAGCTGGATGAAGAAAAGCCGAGCGGCCTCTTACCTCCATGTTAGAGGTAATAAAAGTGGAGAGGGCGTCTGACGGGCGGCCGGCCAACCACAACACCGGGCCAAACCAGAACCAGGTGGAGCACAAACACCGTAATCACCAGGAGGGTCCACTTCCTGTCCGCTGATTGGTGGGCGAGGGGGGCACCGGGAGCGCCGGCAGCCAATCAGATCGCTGCCGGAGTCATGGCAACGCTTCAAATGACGTTCTTTAATTAATTAACATACAAATTAAACTGTAACGAGAGAAAAACCTTTTCAAACTATTTAATATTCAAAACTAAAATATAGTTCAATCTTATTTTAATTTTTTTGTCAACGTTATAATAATACGATTCAGTTCATGAACTCGTTAACCTGTAAAGTCTCATTAAAAAACACTTAAAGAGTTTTACGACGAGAAAAAGAAATGAAAGTTTTTCATGTTTCCTTCAGTTTAACTTTATTCTGTGTTTGTTGTCGACGGACTCGAAGCTGGAAGCGTTTTGTTCGTAGAAGTGATTCAACGCGTTTCTTCTCCGACGGAAAACGTAACGTTCAGTGATTTATGAAGCACAAGTTTACTGATTTGAGTGAAGCGGTGATTAATGACGTCTCGCGGGTTCGTTGGAATCGACAGCGTGAGCGACGACAAAAAGCATTTTATTTTGAAAGTTGTGAACTTCAGCTCTCATCGTCTTTCATCCGTTCGCTTCTCCAACATCTTTTACGTTTCCTCCTTCGGAGTCGAAGCGTTTCACGTCGCCGAACACGTACGAAACTTCGGTAACCGGACTTTTCATCTTTTCATCGCCGCTGATTAAGATCAAATCCGGACGTGGTTTTTAAGAGTCCGAACAACAAACGTCTTTCAGTTGAAGGAGAACAAAACGTTTTCAAGCAGAACTTCAGCTCTGAATTCAGAATCTTGACACGTGAAGTGAAACTCGAAGACTTTGCTGCGACTCGTAAACACGGCGTGTCTGAATGGAGTCCTTCTTCCAGCGTGGCTGCAGGTTGCCGTGGAGATGATGTCACTGAAGCTACATTTAGCCGCGTGTTGATTAATGAGCTCCTGTCGGCTGTTTCCGCTCGTGGAGAATACTCGTCCAGGTGTTCGCTGATGAGCCGTGGAGCTTCAGGAAAAGACCTGCTTCACAGCTGCTGGACGGACGGACGGACGCTGCTCTTCATCAGATGTGAGGATGATGAAGATGAGGTGAAGAGTTCAGTAATAATTAATTGCCAGTAGTTTTATTCTAAACGGACGTGACAGCGATTCACAGCGTCATGCATTTTTCTTTTGTTCTTTATTGGTGCAAAAATTAAACACTGAATATTAAAGTGACTTCAATAAATATGAATAATAAAAAAAAGACATTAAAAATAATTCACTAAAATTAACATAATAAAACATCTAAAAACAACCATTGAGATTAAAGTATATTTTTCTCATTTGAGAACCTGTAGCAGCAAAATATTTGGCATTTCTTTCTTGAAAAATAACAGATTAATAATTTGTTGTAAAAACATTGTAAAGAAATAAAACAACGGTCATAATCTGGAGCCCAAAGTGACGATATTAAATATTAAATTTAATGTTTGAAGCCTCCGAATGATTCATCAATTTGTTTGACTAATTTTTAAGGGAAAAAAAGAATTTTTTTTGGGGGGGGGCATTTAATTTCTTGAAAACGAACCGATGAATATTTGTAAGTAAATGTTGAACAGCTGGAGCTCAACGGACGTTTAATGACATCACGTCAACTCGAGGAGAAACTGAACGTTGAGGAGTTCTTCCAGAGCAGAACGTGTTTCAGTGTTTTCAGCTTCAGGTCTTTAATAATCCGGATCTCGGACGGAGACGGTGTCGGACCGGCCGTCTGGGCCCGACGACGAAGAGGAGGAGGAAGAGGAGGAGGAAGAGGAGGCTGATGGGAAAAGCAGCGGCGGGGGATGAAGAGGTGCGACGGTCTGCGAAGTGTCACTCACACTCACTTACTGCCGACTACCTGTCCAAACCTCCGCCGGCTCCAGCTGTCTGCAGGACCGAGACGCTCCTCGAGGAAATGAGGCCTTCAGGGACGATCCGGATCACAGAGCTGTCGGCCGAGAAGTCCGACGGGACGTCCAGACGAGCGTCTGACGGCTTCGGTCCATTTAAACAAATTTAAAGGAGTTTTTATCAAAGGGCTTCACAGCTGACTGACGAACACACAGGACGGGAAATATGTTAATAAAACACATGAGAAGGAAACGGATTTAATGAAACCTGCTTCAGTTTAATGATGCAACATCAAAATGTTGGAGAACAGATGAAGTAATAAAATAATAAAAGTCAAAAAAACGTAAATAAGATATAAAATCTTGATGCAAAATAAATAGATTGCGAATCAAACGTCGTTTCGTCCTCGTTTTTCCTTCATTTCAGCTGCTGACAGACAGCAAACTTTATTATCCAAAATGTAAACAAACCCCGTAACCATGACAACAATAAATGCTTCATTAGCGGTGCTTTTATTTTGGCGGTCTGCAACCTGCAGCCTAGTTCCTGAGTCGGATTTCAGGAAAAGTATTTCTGAGTTTTTCTGTGAATCCGTCAGCTCCGGGCAAGATAGCAGCTCGTCCTCATGATTGACAGGTGTCGGGAAGAGCTGACGGACAGACAGAGGAGAGAAGGTGTTGATTTAATCGAGGGATTAATCGACCGATTGTTGCAGCAGAATTAAAACCTGACAAGATCCTGAACGTCACTCAGAGGTCCCGGGTCGAGTCTCCCTCCCTCTGATCCGGGAGATGAAGTGGAGATGAAGTGGAGATGAAGTGGAGATGAAGTGGAGATGAAGTGGAGATGAAGTGGAGATGAAGTGGAGCGTGTCCGTCTGAAGTGCTGTAATGAAACTAGAGCTCTTAATTTGAACGGTGCAATAAAGTGGAGCATTACCCCCCCCCCCCCCTCTTTGGCCCGTTGTGGCCACCGATGGTTTTTCCAGCGGCGCTTTGATCCGGCTCATCTGCACGTGTCTCGGTCGGCCCACTCTTTCCCTGCAGCCGGCCAGCATCGGGCCGAACCAGATGAGGTGAGTTCCTGGAGCCGCCGGCGGTCCGACCTTCATCCCAAATGCTTTTATCAGCTGCTGGATGGATTCCTGAGACCAGATGAGCTAACACGGTTCTGTTTACCACGACGGCTCTCAGCTGACATTTTATTGGTCCTGCTGGGCAGATCGTCTTTTCTGTTGGCCGCCGCCTCACAGATCAGAAGCTAGAACCGCTTCTTTACCGTCCCGACGGCTCGGACCTCCGTGGGCCTCCAACTGAGCTCCAAGGACGGCAGGAAGTCATAAAGACAAACAGGAAGTCATAAAGACAAACAGGAAGTCATAAAGACAAACAGGAAGTCACACATGAAACCCACATTTTATTACTTAAATTACTTAAATTACCAATTACTAGTGGTCCTCGGCGGTACTACAGATGGAGTCTATGGAGACAGCCCCTAGTGGTCCTCAGTGGTACTACAGATGGAGTCTATGGAGACAGCCCCTAGTGGTCCTCAGTGGTACTACAGGTGTAGTCTATGGAGACAGCCCCTAGTGGTCCTCAGTGGTACTACTGATGGAGTCTATGGAGACATCCCCTAGTGGTCCTCAGAGGTACTACAGATGGAGACAGCCTCTAGTGGTCCTCAGTGGTACTACAGATGGAGTCTATGGAGACAGCCCATTGTGGTCCTTGGTGGTACTACAGATGGAGTCTATGGAGACGGCCCCTAGTGGTGGTCGGTGGTACTACAGATGGAGTCTATGGAGACAGCCCATAGTGGTCCTTGGTGGTACTACAGATGGAGTCTATGGAGACAGCCCATTGTGGTCCTTGGTGGTACTACAGATGGAGTCTATGGAGATGGCCCCCAGTGGTCGACAGCCCCTAGTGGTCCTCGGTGGTACTACAGGTGGAGTCTATGGAGACGGCCCCCAGTGGTCGACAGCCCCTAGTGGTCCTCGGTGGTACTACAGATGGAGTCTATGGAGACGGCCCCTAGTGGTCCTCGGTGGTACTACAGATGGAGTCTATGGAGACGGCCCCCAGTGGTCGACAGCCCCTAGTGGTCCTCGGTGGTACTACAGATGGAGTCTATGGAGACAGCCCATAGTGGTCCTTGGTGGTACTACAGGTGTAGTCTATGGAGACAGCCCCTAGTGGTCCTCAGTGGTACTACAGATGGAGACAGCCACTAGTGGTCCTCAGTGGTACTACAGATGGAGTCTGTGGAGACAGCCCCTAGTGGTCCTCAGTGGTACTACAGGTGTAGTCTATGGAGACGGCCCCGAGTGGTCCTCAGTGGTACTACTGATGGAGTCTATGGAGACATCCCCTAGTGGTCCTCAGAGGTACTACAGATGGAGACAGCCTCTAGTGGTCCTCAGTGGTACTACAGATGGAGTCTATGGAGACAGCCCATTGTGGTCCTTGGTGGTACTACAGATGGAGTCTATGGAGACGGCCCCTAGTGGTGGTCGGTGGTACTACAGGTGGAGTCTATGGAGACAGCCCATAGTGGTCCTTGGTGGTACTACAGATGGAGTCTATGGAGACAGCCCATTGTGGTCCTTGGTGGTACTACAGATGGAGTCTATGGAGATGGCCCCCAGTGGTCGACAGCCCCTAGTGGTCCTCGGTGGTACTACAGGTGGAGTCTATGGAGACGGCCCCCAGTGGTCGACAGCCCCTAGTGGTCCTCGGTGGTACTACAGATGGAGTCTATGGAGACGGCCCCTAGTGGTCCTCAGTGGTACTACAGATGGAGTCTGTGGAGACATTCCCTAGTGGTCCTCAGTGGTACTACAGATGGAGTCTATGGAGACAGCCCCTAGTGGTCCTCGGTGGTACTACAGGTGTAGTCTATGGAGACGGCCCCTAGTGGTCCTCAGTGGTACTACAGATGGAGTCTGTGGAGACATCCCCTAGTGGTCCTCAGTGGTACTACAGGTGGAGTCAATGGAGACGGCCCCTAGTGGTCCTCATTGGTACTACAGATGGAGACTATGGAGACGGCCCCTAGTGGTCCTCAGTGGTACTACAGATGGAGACTATGGAGACAGCCCCTAGTGGTCCTCAGTGGTATTGCAGTTTAAGACACTTCTGCACTGGCTTCCCTTTTCAGACCTGGAAACTACGAACATTTTATAGACCGTCTGTGGTTCCAACAACAGTAAAATTTAAGGAACTCTCTCTTCAGATTTCTTGATCCCATTTCTGATCTCCAGATGAAAAACCGGTCAGATTTGTCTCCATGATTAGATAAACGTCTACAGTTTTTCACGACAGTAAAGTTGGAATGGAATCATCGCGTCCTTTATCTCAGAGAGAAACTAACAAAGGATCAAACGGCTTTCTTGCTGCCGTCTTTTCCAACATTCCCGGTGTTTTCCACTCACGTCCAAACGCCACTTGGCCGTCAGCAGCCGCGCTGAAACACTCACCGACATGTTGGCCGCTCCGTCCTGAAAAACCTCAAACCTCCAGCTGCACTTCATTTTCAGTTGAAATTCAAAATGTCACGAAGGATTTTTTTTCCTGATGTAATTGGTGAAGAGTCCCGCGGGTCAGCGCTGAGCAAACGTCTAGGATGGTCGTTTCAGAGCGTCACGCACGGTGAACAAATGCTTTTACGCTGCAGAGAAAGTCGGTCACGATTTTTATTAACATCATAATTCACAGTAAACTATCAAGTCAAAATGCAGAAGCAATAAGACAAAACATAAAGATGGAAATATAAAAAGAAAAGGAACTGGACTCGGAGTGTTTTCTTAGACACAAAGTTGCAGCTGTTGGTATTTGAATCGACGGTTTCTTCGTAAGAACGAGAAACAATACTCCGTTAAGAAGTTCGTACCAAAATTGGTAAACGAGTTCCGTACTCGTTTCCTGTGGTGCTGAACGAACGGAAAGGATTGACGCCAAACTTCTAAAAACATACGAGTACCTGTGTTTCTACGGTTCCGTAGATGGATAACAATCAAAGGATTTTCATTTCCCACTCGGAGCATCTTCTAACAACACGTTTGTAAATGTCCCCCGAGGCTCCGTCTAACGTCCGAACAAACAGAGTATGAAAATAATCTTTTAATGCATGAATAATCTTTATTTTAAACTCTGTAATGAGGTCCAACATCTATTTCCTGCCATAAATAACCAGACAGCAGAAGCGACTCTTCCAAGAATGATTCAGTAAATAGGTTGTGATTTATTTGTTGTAATTAACGGCAACTTATTGGAATGTGACACTCGACTTATGTAAGTGTGACCGGAGTCACAGCGGTGCTGCTGATGACTTCTACGTGATGGAGCAGATTTCTAAACGTGATCTGACCTCTGAACTTTGTGTATTTGTAGGTTTTCCTTGAGTCCTCAGGCTCTCGTTTCCGAAGTGTTCACAATGTCTTCGAGAGTTCGTCACGTTGCGACGATCAGACGTGACGGCCGGCTCGGTCCTCTAATGGAGGCCGCGACGCGTCGGCGATGGAAAGAGCAATGTTTAGCAGCGCCGAGCGAAACCCGACGTTCACAGAGACACAAACAAACCATTCAGGTTTCATCTGGATTCAGAGAGGAAGGAAACACGGACGGACCGACGGACGGATCGAGTCGCTGAGCATGAATGGAATATTTTTCTGCCTTAATTCAAAACACACGGTTGTTACAGGTAGCTGAAAAGAGGGAAGAAAGGCACACGGGCTAAATACAGCAGGGAGGGAAGGACAACGAGGGACAGCTGAAGCTAATCAGGGCTTCATTGCCGGAGACTTTCTGAAGCATTTAAAGCGTCTCTGTTGACCTTTGACACAGTTTGACCCAAACATCGTCTGTTTCTCGGCTCCTGTTTCAGGTCACAGATGTTCACGTACCAGCGGTCACGCTGCCGTTAAAGTGTGATGGCGATCCAGACGTCAGTTTTCAAAGGTTCAGAGCTTTCAGTGCTGAACGTTGATTGTTGCACACCAGCAGCTGCAAACAGGTTGTTTTGCTCGTCATATGTGGACTAAAATAATTGGTATGAAGCACAAAAAGAGATTTTATTACCAAGAAAAGAACATCCAGGCTGACGGATGGGTTGGAAATACGCTAAAAGGTTTCTCCACTAACAAGTATGACTCTGCTTGTGCAGCTAAAATATTTTCGTGTCTGTAACCGCTGATTGTCCTGATGCAAAACTAATTAGCTTACTTTTATTTTTTATTTTCCATTTACAAATTACCCTCCAGACCAGGAAACACCGCTCTTTTCCTTTTTTTTTTTTTTTTTAATAAAAGCTAGCAGATGCAGCTAAACCATTAACAACAATTTCCAGCCTGAACTTTAAACCGTCGCGGCTCATTGTCTCTTCACGTTAACGGCGACACCAGTCAGAAGGTCACGACGCGACGGGCCGTTAATGAACCGGCAGGAGACCGAGACGACGTGAACGAAAGTGGCATGAAAGTCGTTTCTCAACAGGTAGCCGTTCGGACTCGTCTTCACCTCCAGACAGGAAGCGGCGCCCTGAAGCCGGAGCGCCCCGCTGTTCCACCGCCGCTCACGCCCTCGTGTCCCAACTCGCCGAGGGAACGTCGGGCTGTGATTGGTGAGGGTCTGACAGCATGTTAAAGTCCGTCGCGGTGACTTCCTGTTTTAATGGGTGGAGGGAGAACAGGGGTCCGTTAGCCGTGACTTATCAGCCCGCCACGAGGCATCTATGTCTGGACCCACTGGGTGCTAATTTGGCCCCGAGGGGCCGTTTGTGACCTTGATGAAGATGTGCTGTGAAAAGATGTTTGCATGAGTCAACAACTGCTGCTGGGACAGAAACTCATTATTACTGATGGCATTTAAAGCCTTCATGTAAACAGGATGTGTTCAGTCTCTTCTAAGCTTTTAATTTGAGGTTCTAAAGTAGAACAGCCGATGAAAATATGGAAATAAAATGCTTAAAAAAAGAAGAATCCAACCAGACTTTATCTTTTATTCAGAAAGAAACTTTAAAGTCCTGTTTAAGAATGTTTTTACTAAATAAAATAAAATTCTATCTTTAGAAAAAGTTACACAGAAAGTGAAATGTTTGAGCTCCACAGGACAAACAGCTGCTGACATTTTAACGTTTGCAATTAGGATCCAAATTTATGCAGTAAATGTTGGTCAGCTAACGTCATACAATTTGAATGTTCACCCACCAGTCAAAGTTATTATTTTAATGGTTTTACATGATAGGAAATTACATTACATAAACTGTGATTTTAATTTTAGAAGGAAGTTGGAAAAATCACATTTTAGTTTGAAAACTAGACAAATGAAGTTGAAGTGAAGTGAAATAACCTCTAAAAAAGTGAAAAGGTCATTTAGGATTTAAATATTTCATAAATTACTGGTGCATTAATGTGTTTTACTTTATTTCACAATTATTTGTTATGTTAACATTCATTTTAGAAAACCAGATATTACATAAATTTCAACATCCAGTTGAACTCATTTGTAGCTGAATTCACACTTTAATGGATTTATCAGTCGTTACTTCCAGTCGCTGCCTCCTCACCTGCAGGTCAGGTGAGGAGGTGGAATCCGACCATCCAATCCTTCATCCCGTCTTATCTGGCTGTTTGTTGTTGGAGGCCCTCTGAGGGACTCACTGCACCTGTGGCCGCTCCGCCTGCAGCCTGTTATTGGTCTTAAGACCCGTGGGAGGCGAGCAGTGGCCCGAGTCCGTCGGTCCCACCCAGCCTTTCCACCGGGGTGTGCTGATCCAGATGTCAGCGCATACCAGCGCTACAACAAAGAGGGCAGGATTTACCTCCAATCCCCCGACCTGTTGACAATAGCTGCCAGTGCTACTGTGGGAAAGTGCTGTTATGGTGAGAAGCTTCTCTGGGTGGGACGGAGGCCGGCCACCAGCGCAGGTGGACTAACTTGTACAACGAGAGGTGTTGATTTATTGGGTCTTTAAAGAGGCCGGCAAAATGTCAATTCATGCACCTGAAACTTCAGCACAGAAAAATCTGATTTGGTCCAAAAACCTACAAGTAAAACAACCTGTTTGTAGCTGCAGGATTTTAAAAGCCCATTGTGTGAACCTTCGGAAAATGGTCGCGCAATCAAAAACAGCAGTTCCACACATCAACGTGACCACTGGTTCGTGAACATTTGTGATGTCACAACGGACTTGAAACTGGAGAAACATCAGATTTTGGGTCAAATGTTTGGGGAACAGAAAATCTTCAACATTTCTGCATATAGCCAAGTATTCTTGAGCCCATGAAGAGATTTCCACCACAGAATCGAGGCTGTTTTGGGTTTTATTTTGTGTCAAACTGTGTAAACGGTCAACAGAGACCCTTGAAAGTCTTCAGAAAGTCTACGGCGATGAAGCGATGAGCCGGCGAGGTGTTCTGATGACATCACGTTTCAAGAGGGGCGGAGCTTCAATGTCCACAACCAAAGAAGGATCGTCAGGTCAGGAGACACCAGGTGGGTTTTCTTTGTGTCATCGTGAATTTGTCCCCCAGAATCAGACTGTCAACACCGAATTCCACTGGGACATTTTGATTCTGACTTCTTTTCTGCTTTGTTTCACCTCCTGTCCTTTGTATGGTTGTTGGCCCCGCCCCCTGATTAGTTTCACCTGTCCCTCGTTGTCCTTCCCTCCCTGCTGTATTTAGTCTGTGTGCTCTTCTTCCCTCTTTGTCACTTTGTTTTAGTTTCCTGTCTGTTGCTGCATCTTTTGAAACCCAGAGAACACAAACCACCTGAACTGTGTCGTCATGGCAACAGACTTCTCCAACGTGGGAATGGTTCATGTTGAAATCACAGATGTTCACGTATCTCCGGTCACACAACCGTGTGTGACTGAGGTGCTGATGCTGACGGCGGTGGGAGTGTGTTTGTGTATGGGGGCTGTATGGGAAGGTTTCTGGGTTGATCTGGCCAATCTGTGATACACTGACTTACTGTCCTGGGAAGGGAACTCCAGGCCCTGATCGGCCAGCTTTAAGGGGGCTTAGCTCCTCTAATGTGCTCCAGACCGGTGGCCCTGCCCTCCGGGGCCGAGCGCCCCGACTCCAAACGCCCCATCAGCACATCCAGCGCCTGGCGGCTCTCCAACTCCTGCACTCTCCTCACCTCGGGGTGTTTACTCGGCGGCGTCCTCTCCAGCTGCCGACGGCCGGCTGCACCTACACATCTGTCTAATGACTGATCAGAGGAGCACAAACATCTGACTCCAGGTTCAGGACACGGATCCCAGCGGCAGCTCCTCAGAACTGACCTCACCCGACTGGAAAGAGGAAGTTTTCTGCTCCGCCGGGCAGATAAAAGCTCCTCATTCATCTCCGAGGTCGCGCCATGTTGTGGCTCTTTGCACTCGGCAGCATCAGTCATACTGAGGCGGGCGGTGAGGATAACTTCTAACCCCGAGGGAGGAAGTGATGAACCGATTCTCACACTTCGTACCGTCTGCAGTCTGGATGTGTCATGTTCACTTCTCGGAAGCAACGCTGAAACCTGTGGGTGGCGCCAAGAGGCCGGATCATCCCTCATCGAGCTTCGACCATCAGACATCACGTATTCACAGAGAAAAAGTTTGTTTGGAGCAAAATGTCTGAGAATCCAGACAAAACACCAAATTAACCATTGAATTAATGTGCGACAGTCTCGTGGAGCTGCAGTGTTGCGCCGTCCCGCCGTTGAGTGTTGAC
The DNA here is from genome assembly GCF_022577435.1 of Embiotoca jacksoni. Classification (NCBI taxonomy): domain Eukaryota; kingdom Metazoa; phylum Chordata; class Actinopteri; family Embiotocidae; genus Embiotoca; species Embiotoca jacksoni. Next base: position 871,505 of record NW_027185439.1, read on the forward strand.
GGACAGGCGAGGCGTCGCAGGAGTTTCTCTTCTGACTCAAAACTAAAGTATTTAAAGTCATGGCTCCTCTTTCCTTTCCCGACCACAGCAGCTAAAGTTGGTCATTTTCCAGGAAAGTGTTTGAAAAACTGCTCATATTCACAATTATGTGTTTTTATCTGCTAATAAAAGGTTTGGAGTTCCTCAGGGATCAATACTGGGTCCTCTTTACTTTTTATTTTATCACTTAATTATGTTGTTTTTGCTTGTTAACAGTACGCAGCATTTGCGTACCTTAACAAAAACTAAGGCAAGTTAAACACTTTTAACATTTACATTTATCAAAATAAACTACAAATATGTTATTTTCTTCATTTTATGAGATTTTTTTTTATACTAAAACGCAAACGTACCAAACTGTGACTTTAAAACCAAGGTATATACTGAACTGTGAATTTTCTGTAGCTGTGTTGGGTCTATCGACTGTATATATACATTTTTGTAGCTTCTGGGTCTGAAAATATTGGCCAAAGGGGGAAGTGACTTCAAGTGCAATACTACCAAGTGCCAGCCCCTGGTGGCACTCAATAAATGTTTTCCATGAATCAATAATCCCGTCATTAATTCAATGTAAGGCCTCAAAAAGTAGCATTTTGGGGGGGGGTCTGGTTTGATTGACAGGCCGGTGGAGCAGTCAGGTGTCCACAATAGGTGGGTGGGACATAGTGTCCCTTTGCTTCGTCCAAATATGGTCACTTCTGGCTCTAAAATAGAAAACTGATAAAAATCCGAACTTGAGGATTCAGAAGAGCAGATCATAAACCGACGAATGACGTCACGGTTGGTTGCAGCCTGGTGGTCGTCTCAGCTCTCCAGGGCCCCCTAGTGGTCTAATTCAGCCCTCAGTGTAAAGCGCTGCGGGTTCGTCCAGTGGTTCACATCATTTTTGGGGGAAAAACCATAACACACACAAATTATAGTTCAAAGCTGAATAATTTTTATGTCTGAAAACATGTGGCGGGACGTTTAATCACCGCGTGACCCCTCAGATTTATGTTGACATCCGGAGCGTCCGCTAACGGAGCGTTAGCTCTCCGACACTGTCATCATCCGTCACAGCGAGTCGCGCTGCCTCCAGTAATTCACCCGGCGGTTACTTTCCCGTCAGGAACACACGCTGTAAAACCCAGTTGTGTTTGCCCTCAGTAAATTATACATGTGCAGCATTCACACTGTGGTTAACCAGCAATGTAAAATCATTTTCTACCCAAAACCACGAGTGTCTGTGGCTCCACGGTCCATCTCCCAGACTCACGCCGTAAAAACGCAGCGCTCATTATGCAGAGTGGAGAACGGCCCGTCGCTCGGCTCGGCTTCGGGGTATTCGACGCTCAGGAATGCCCGTCAGCTTCTCACATTTGCATAAGTGAGCAGCCAGCTGACTGGCGGAGACACGAGGCTTCGGAGCTGCACTCCATCAGACCGGCTGGTTCTGGACCGCAGAGACCGGGTGCTCCACAGAACACGAGAGCCAGACGCACCACAACTTATTTTCTACAGTGGAAAACACCATCTTTTTATAGTACATAACTTTTCCTCACTTTTTTCTGTGTTTAAAGCCGTTTCACAAAGAAAATCCTGCAAAAGATTGATAACAATTTCAAAAAAACAACTAAACAACGCAAAAAAGTTGATTTAACGCTAAATTCTGTAAAAGAAACAAGAAAACACGCTTCTTTTTTTTTTTTAAAAGACTTATAAATTTTTTATTTTTTAAAGAAAAATTGACAAATATATGAAATGATAATGAAAAGTGAACACCTGGCAGTTCAGCGACGGATCAGTGACATCATTACGACTATTCGTGACTTCAGGCAGCTTTAGAGTTTTGACCAAAAAGAGATATTTTTAATAACTTTTAATAAACTTCTTGGGTCGATGGTGCTGTCGGAGAAATGCTATTAATTTGAGCAGAGTTTTTCTAAATGTTCAAGGAACGACCGAAACAAAAGGATTTTATTTTTACTACTTCCATTTAAATTGAAATTGAAATCCTTTAATGGAGTTTTGATAAAGTGCATGTGAGCAGAAACATGTGGTCGCTTCCTTCAGCTGTCTGAAGTGAAGTTTTTCCTCCACGGAGCTCCTCTGAGACTTTGACAATTTGTTTATTAAAGTTTATCTTATTTTCCAGCGGCACCGCTGCCAACATGTTTGCGGAATAAGGAGTGATGTCAGAGGTTTGTGCCTCTCTGCTGTTTAAATGAGGCCAATTTGGACGCTGAGGATCTGCAGGTCCAAAGGAAGCCCGGCGGGCAGCGGAGATGATCTGGGCGTGGACCACAGGGTAAGATGTCCTTAACCTATCAGATTGATGAACACTTGGACTGCTCACCTAAGAGCCCGTTTGTTTATTGGTTTTGGAGAACCACCCCGGAGTCCTTGAAGCGGTTCCAGGTGCTTCGATCGGGCCTGAAACAGAGCTGAGCTGAGAGAATGAGAAAGCAGAGGAGCTTTAGCAGAAACTGATGACACAGCTGAGACTTGAAGGTGGGAAGGATTTGAAAAAGCTGCAGCTCATTTATCCTTTACATTTGTTCGAATTAACTCCTTCAGAGCAGGAGAGAGCTGCGAACTCGTGACCACCTCAGATTCTACAAATTCAAATAGAGCCTTCGTGTTCAAACTGGTGATTCTGATTTGTGTCAAACTCTAAACGGTCAACAGAGAAACTTGAAACGCTTCAGAAAGTCTACGGCGATGAAGCGACGAGCCGGGGGAGGTGTTCTGATGACATTCACGTTTCAAGAGGTCCAAAGACTGAAGAAGGCGCGTCAGGTCACGAGACAACAGGTGGCTTTTCTTTGACATTGGCCCCGCCCCTTGATTAGTTTCACCTGTCCCTCGTTTTCCTTCCCTCCCTGCTGTATTTAGTCTGTGTGCTCTTCTTCTTCCCTCTTTGTCACTTTGTTTCAGTTTTCTGTCTGTTGATGCAACTTTTTAAAACCCTGAGAACACAAACTACCTGAACTGTGGCGCCATGGCAACGGGGTCCTCCACCATGACAACACGCCGGCTCATAGTACGTTGAAAACAGGCAAGTTTCTCACCACCAACAACGCAATCGTAGGATAAATCCTCAAGACTGTAACGACCTTATTCTTTAACGAAAACACTGCATGTTGTACAGAATTTATATTTCAGTGTGCAGTAAACACTTAAGCCGGTAGGGGGCACCTATAAGGTTCATGGTACATCACAAAACTATGATGCATGGAGAGCCAAAGGTGTTTGCAGATGTTTGGTCGTGCTGTCGGGTAAATTAGTTTGGCTGTATTTCATGTTTAGAAATTGATTGAAGTTAATTCACGTAAGTACGAAAAAACTAAAATTAAGAAATTCAGATTTTGACGCCCAAAACGATCAAGAAAAGTTTTACCAGTCGAGAATTGTCTTGAGTTTTTGAGGGTCTCTTGAAATATTTTCAGAATAATTATTGTCAATAAAGTTTCTGAACAGTCACACAGTGTTTATTTTTCTGAATGACGCTCAGCTCTGTGACTCGATATTATTCGCTGTAGCTTTGCGAACAAAAACTTAGCTGAAGTGGACGACCGATAAAAAGTTTGTGTCTCCCTTCGGAAACGTTTCTAAATTTAACACTAAAACTACAATTATCTCGTTAGCATTCAGCAGTGATATCCCACATACATCCCATAATTAAGATGTTTGGCACGATGTCAGCGCTTCATGGGAGCTGTAGTTGTTAAATGCTAATTATTTTTAAGGCCGGCTTCAGAAGAAGGTCTGGGCTGTGAGTTGGGTTTAATCACCAGCGATAGGAGGGAAGGCCAGCAGCACACAGCTCGTCCAGGTTGTTAAAGTTTCCTTCGGCTCGGTTTGGATGTGAACACAAACAGCATTCCTCCTTTCAGCTGTAAACTCTCTCCAGGACACATTTTGGGTGGTTTCCCCTTTTTTTATGCATTTAAATGATTAATTATGAGCAGCACAAAAGGCCGAACTCCTCCAAGCCGGCGGTTCGAGTTCCTGCATCAATACCTCCTTTATACAGACAGTGGCTCTTTATAGGAGAGCAACTAACAGAACTCACATCAGCAGATACTGTTCCTCAATAAAGGAAATGTTTGCCTTGGCCTCGGTGGAAAAGGCTGACTCCCTCTTCCTCCTCTGACAACCTCCCAGGGAACGTCCAAGTTTACATGACACAAGTAGAGATCTCGCTCCGGTCCAGCTCCGAGGAAAAAAAAAAAAAAAAGCCAAGTGTGTTCAAAAGCTGCTCGGTGAACCGGATACAGAGAAATGTTCCTCTGTGGAAGGAAAAGGAGGCTTCAAAGGGCGATTTATACGCCGAGTATTATAAACTGTGGAGAAAATGACCACACGCAGCAGCGCTGACCCCAGACCTGCTGAACAAACAGCCGCTGCAGCGAGAAAGCAAAGAGTTACTTAATTCTCCACTTAAAACACAAACCGTGAAATGGATTATTACACACAGAGAGGAGCTAAATTACAGCGGTATCAGGTCACATCACTGCCGACGCTCCCGTCTGATTACTTGGAGACAATTTACACTCGGCTGCGCGTATTGACTCTGTATTGGTTTCTCCGTAATGGTTCCCATGCAGTTTGGACTCAAAGACGCACTTTGTGCCTCACATTCCCACAAAGCCGTGTTCGACATCACTCTGCGGCCTTATCGTCGATCTGGTTGTTGAACTGTGCAGCGGCTGAAGGTAATTTACCAGAAAGGAAAAATATTGGCTGAGGTATTCCACGATAATCCAATTTCATGTTCGTGTGCGTCGCGGCCAAGAGCGAGTTTTCCCTCCGCAGCTCTAATTCTCCACACATTCATCCGGACGGGCTTTTATTATTCGAAAGGTACGCAGGGTTAAGATTCATTGAGGGAAGTTTTAAACGGGAAATTCAGAATCTGCCATCAACGAAGAGAAATGCTTTTAAATTCTTGTCCTGGTGTGAACAGGCGAAAACTCCCGTGTGAATATCTGGTGAGAACCGCTCGTCCTGCTGGGGGAAGACTTCAGGTTAATAATCAGACTATTGGAGTCTCCATGTAAATATATTTCTTTAATGTACAGTGGTCTACGAAGTTAAAGAACCCGCCTGACTTCAACGGGATAGTCCAAGTTATGTAACGAAGGACATGTTTTACCACGTGGTCGGAGGTTGCTAGCTTTAATATCACTCGCTGATAAAGGAGAAAAATGTGTTTGAATCTTTCCACCGACCGTCAGCAGCATCTTCCACATCCTGCTTCGTCGTGATTGGCTGCAACGCAAACTCTGATGACAGAAGAAACGTTCCAACTCGTCGTTCATGCTAAAGCTAACTACTCGACCTTTTGACCCTCAAAATTTCAAAACTTTAGACTTAAAAAAGACGTACGAGATAGATTTTGAGTGATTTTCCAGACCGGTTCTCCCATTTTCTTCAATTCCAGCACGAGAAAAAAGCAACTTAACATCTTCAATAATCCGTAAACAAGCAGATGAATAGAATCCCTGAAAACCACTCGGGGACCTTTAATCGTGCCGACACTCCTCCTGTCGAACCTGCTCATATCCGCGGTGACCTTTGACCCTTTGGCAGGTGGCCAGGGTCGACCTCACCTGGCGGCTCCTCGTGCTGACGGCCCACCGGTCTCCGGAGGAAACAAGAAACACAAACAGTGAAACTGAATCTGAGAAGGTTCGACCGACTTCTACGTGTTCTCTGGCAGCAGCTTATCTGCTGCTGCTGAAATGTTTAAGAAGCATCGGCGGCCAACAAAACAAAGATTCTGCTGAGAAACTCACAACGCAAACTTTTAACTGAGCTGACTTCGTGGGAAAGTGACAGCGCCGTCCGAACCCGTCATCACACCGATACAGAACCGGACCTCTCAGTCCACTTCAGCCAGAACTTAAACTGCAGCTCAATAACACCACGAAATACAACCTGATCAATAAATGATCAGCTGGATGATAAGGATCATTTACAAACAGTCTCCATCCTGATAAATCCATTTCTACACAGTAACATATCTTAAAAAATGAGAAAGAAACTTTTCTTTTAAAAACTGGTCTTTAAAAACTCCAGGATCAGTTGGTGATGGAAAATTAATAGCAATATATATTCAAACAAACAAAATGATTTGTTATTTTCACGTCTAAACTTGAATCCCACGTACATTATTAACACAAGTAAAAAAACAATTTGGAAAAAACGGCACAATAATTTCAATCAATCAAATACAAGATGCGCTGTGGAGAAACGATATTGTTCCTTCAGATTAAAAACAGATTCCGTTCGAATTCATTTTGAAGAATATTGAAATTATCTAAAACTTTTTCAAATGAAACAAAGAGACACTCGAAGATGTGGAGAAGAAGCTTTAGTTACAGCCGCCCCCCTCCCCCCCCACCTCCCCCCGAGACGCTGCAGAGCTGAACGCGCTGAAACGTTGGGATGTGATTCAGAGATTGTGAACGCAGCTCTTGGCTCTCTGAGCCGCTCTGTGAGGCTGCATGCATCAATGTATTTACTGTTCTCCTATGTCAGTTTAGAACAGCGAGGCCACCAGCGACTCGCCAATTTACTGACATCACCGGCTAAATAATACCACTTATGAGAATACAAGCCCCGCCCTGAAGCTGGAGCCGGCTTCCCTGAGCTTAATTTAGCCCTGAATCACTGCAGCCATTATGAAAACCTCTCAAAAGTGTATTCATGCCTCGCTCCCCTCCAGCATCTTACCTCCTTTTTCCACAGGACTCCTCACTTCGCTTCGCTTCGCCCTGCCGAGTCCACACATCATCATCACGGCGGCGGCCTGCAGAGAGCCCTCGATGAAGGGCTGCCCGCCGTGTTTTGGTTGAGGCGGAGGGTCTCGGGTCCTGGCAGCCGATACAAAGAACTCCTGCCGAGAAGCGAAGATCCGGGAGGTGTAAATTAGCTGTAATGTTAGTGACTCCGAGTGGAATGAAAAACATGTAAAGAATCCATTTACAGCGTTAATAAAAGTGCAGCTTCGTGCCGTTTAACTCTTTCTGCAGTCGTCTGTTTGAAGCCGAAGAACTCGTCACGTAAACATCACAGCAGCTCGGCGACCGGCTTCACCTGAACCAGACGCCCCGACCGTTAAACACAGGAACATAAATCACTTCCTTTATCTTTAAATAAACATTTTTAAATGGAATGGAGTAAATATGTCTGATCTGCATGAAACCTACTGAGTTATGAATTAGAAAACTCTCAAAATTTTACGTTGCCTGGTTCCTAAACTTCTTTAAAACAAATTTGAGGTTGTTTGATTTTAATAATGCTAGCAGGGAACAAAGGTGTTTTTTTGTGTGAAAAACCTCCAAAATGGTAAACGTGCATTTTCCAGTATTCCAAGATTTTCTTCCCTTTTTAACAGATAATGTCTTTGAGCTAATGATCAGTAACAAGCACAACATGAGGGAGTTTGGTCTAAATCTGAAATCCAAACTGTGTATCATTTAATTATTCCAACTGACATCGCCGCAGGTTGAAGTGGATTTACCAAAATATAAATGATAAAACTCGTTATATTTGTAATTTCCTGGTTCCTAAACTTCTTCTCCACAACTGCACCAAATTCCAGGTTGACATGTAAAAGTACAGAGATTTTACAGAGCAGGGTACGAAGGGCTTTTTTGGCATCTGTCGCTCAGACCTGGCAGCCTCCGTGTTGTTTGCGGTGGTCCTTGAACGCCTCATCTTTGGAGCAGATGTGACGGTTCTCCTCCACCTGAATGTGGGGAACATTCAGGTGGACGGAAAAGAACATTCTTGGAAATCACAAACTGAAGAGGTGTGAGGAGCTGAGGGGGCAGCAGCGTGCATTGTGGGTAACGGGGGGGGGGTATTTAGACTGGGTTTGGAGGCCATTACGACCCAACAGAGCCTGCTGGTACGGAGGATTTAATGTCACCCAGCGTTTATATTGAACCGTCCACCCGGCCCGCCTTCAATGGTCCGAACTGACCTTCTATTGGCCTCGTTTCCGTGGAAACACCAAGAGGTCGTGAAATTCTGAGACATCAAGCCAGCGGAGCGACGAGGAAACTGGGACCTTCAAATGAACGCTAACCGAACGATTTCCATTGGTTTTCTTTTTCTTTTTAACAGCACCGACTGGAGACTGAGCGCCACCTGCTGTTTATCTGACCAACGAAATCCCACGAGGCGATAAACAGGCCACAGACTGCAACAATAACAACAACAACAACAACAACAACGACTAAACACAACACCAGAGCAGAGAAACATTCAACACGTCTGCTTACAGCCGAGTGTTCCTGAGCCCACGCAGTGATTTCCATTGATTCCTCTCCACTGTGAGCGAAGTGTCGTCATGTTTCCCCTGAGACGCCTCAGAAGGTCCAGGTGGAACTCTGTGTTGACAGTCTGACTCTGGGGGACGAATTCACGGTGACACAAAGAAAACCCAGCTGGTGTCTCCTCCTAAAGAGGGAAGAAGAGCGCACAGACTAAATACAGCAGGGAGGGAAGCACAAGGAGGGGCAGGTGAAACTAATCAGGGGGCGGGGCCAATGTCAAAGAAAAGCCACCTGGTGTCTCCTGACCTGACGCGCCTTCTTCGGTCTCGGATAGTGTAGCTCCGCCCCTCTAGAAACGTGATGTCGTCAGAACACGTCGCTTCATCGCCGTAGACGTTCTGAACATTTCAAGAGTCTCTGTTGACCGTTTACAGAGTTTGATCTAAATCTGATGTTGTCTGTGATCTATGGAACCCTCAGGCACCATTGCTTTAAAAACAACCATGATTCTGTGGTGGAAATCACTGCATGGGCTCAGGAACACTGGTTGAAGATTTTCTGTTCCTCAAAAACTGCGTTCAACAGGAACCCTCACATTTGATTGAACAGATAAGAAGCTGAAAACAGTCGTTTTAATAGAGAGAAAACGAATTCCACCCGACAGCAGCAGAGTTCTGATTCGTCTCCCGTCGTCCTCTGAACGAATCGGATCACGTATTAAATCATAGAGTCGTTGGACGGTGGTTTTGAGGAGAGGACGGAGATCCTGCAGCAGGTTTTCCAGCTGCAGCCTTTGAAGTCGTGGAAATAAAAGCCGGCGGTGCATTTACATCTTCCACGGCCCGACGGCTGTTTGTCTTTTCACCGCATTAATCCCGACTCCTTCTTCATCTCTGATCCTTACAACAACAGCGGCTCCGAGAACTAATAAATGGAAGGGTTTGATTTCCGTCGGCGGTGCCAAACACCACAGGCTCACCTTGACGGAGCGGGGGTCAGGACGGAGGGCCGGGGCCCCGAAGGCCGAGGGGCCGAGTGTTTACCCTCCGGGCGTTCCCGTATTGATCTTATATCTCAGCGCGGGGCGGCGGATCATCACAGAGCTGCGACTGAGATCGTATCGGAGCGACTCGCCGACGCCTTTTATTCCTCCAGTCACAGCTGTCAGCAGCAGCTTCTCTCCTCACCTTCATCAAGTGGTCCACTGACCTCTGACACCACAGTTTCTGACCTTTGACCTGCATCCTCAGCGACTCCAGCGTCTCCAGACGTCCAGTTCGGTAACATGAAGAGCGCTGACCTCGGCGGTGACCCCGTCCGACGGGCGGAGCCTCCGTCATCGTTACATCACGGCTGAGCCGGGATCTGAGAGATGCTCCTCGGTGATCGGTGAGATGGCGTCTGGACGCCGAGCGTTGAAGACAAACAGCCTCTCGTGTTGCTGCTGTTCGTAGAAACGTTCCCACGCGTCACCGCCGCCGACAGCTGGACAGAAATCAGAAAAACAAACGCTCATTACCGACGAGCTTTGCTATCTTTCCTGAGGAGCGCCGCCTCAGACAGGTGGAGCGATATCTCCCTCCCATCTCGCTTCCTGCCGGCCTGTTTGCCTTCCCTTCAAGCGCCTTTGTTTTTTTGCGGAGGAACGTCAACACTGGCTCTGCAGAGTCGTGAGAACGCTGCAAACACACCCGAGGAAACACAAACATAAATCAGCCTCGTTAATTCGGCCGCCGATCGACTCATCGACAGAATCTCGTGTTCTCCAAAAGACAAAAACAGCCGAGAACAAAGATCCTCCGGTTTTCACTCAGATATTTCAGGGTTTTTTATGGGATGTCGTTTCTGTCCAGAACGTGTGGAACACCAACAGTCTCACATCTGTCCGCTCGTCTGTTTGTTTCACGGACGTCTGAGAGGTTTCTGGTTTACGTGACTCATCGTTTTACACGTCGGAGAAGACGGCGAGGGAACGGAAAGTCTCAGACGCAGAGAAACCAGATCGGAGTTTAATCAGAGGCAGGAAGCAGAAAGGTGCCGTCTGTCAGGATCGAAGGTTTCTGCCTTCAATCCCTTCAACAAGAAGACTTTCTGAAGTATGAAAAGGTTTCAGAATGAGCTTCCAGCTGTCAGATGACACTGAACACTGAATTTAAAGTGATATTCCTTTAATCCACTTCATCGTCAGTCAGCTGTCCGTCTCCCTCCACGTCTGTCCAGACAAACGTGCAGTGGAGACTTTGAAGGAATCTGTCCAATAAATCAGATTCTGATAGAACACAGCTGTTGCCGTGACAACAGACAATGCTTCAAATCTGGATGTTGCCGCAAAGAAGTTGCAGATTGTAAAAGGTTGATTCTTCAGTCAAACATTTGGGGGAAATTTTCTAAATCGAATCAGTTGATCGTTGAGTCCGATTGAACGTTTGTGGCAAATTTGAAGAATGTCCTTGAAGGAGAGAATAGGACAGATGTATGGGACGACGAGAAGACGACCTTGAACTTTGACCCCCCCAGCATCTAATCAGTTCCTCTTTGGGACCAAGTGAGCGTTTGTGCCAAATCTGAAGAAATTTCAATAAAATGTTCTTAAAAGTAGGACGAACTTCTATCAGACGGTACTTTAACTGTGGACACCTGAGTACATCTCCCTGGTTATACTTGTTATATTTGACCCAAAGATTACAGGACTTTTCCTTTTGTCCTCCTAAATGACCTGAGTCGTCCCCCCAGCATCTCCGTCCCTTCACATCTGCTAAAAAAACGAACAAATATCTCAAGTCTTCGCTCGGAGGAATTTTCTGGCGTCCTGAGCTGCTTTCCAGAGAATCCATTTATTTGGAAAAGACACATCAGGAAGTGTGAGTCCAAACAAAGGCCCGTGATTGTAAATCTAAATGTAGATCCAGGCTGCAGGTCTGCGGTTCTACCGGCCCGTCCCGGTCCAGACGGAGCCGAGGGCCGAGGAAGGTCTGTTCAAGGTCAGAAACAGACGCTTCAAAGCCTCACACTCACAGGAAGTGTGTGTGTCACTGTTATTATGCCACCCAGAAGACACACACTCACACACACACACACACACTCACACTCACACACACACACACACACACACACACACACATTTACAAACACACACACACACACACACACACACACACACACACACACACACACACACATATTTACAAACACGCTCACACACACACACATTTGTGTTTCCATCACTTGAACAGACATGACATCTCCTGGAGACGAATCAAACCTGAAGCTAAATCTAACCCTGAACTTAAACTTGGACTATCCTCTCCAATCATTGGTTTACTGAACCATAAACTAATCTAATCTTCATTCTTCAATCTCATCTTTTATTAAATCCGTTGCTTCATTCAGTAACTTTAATCAGTAAATCAAATATTTCTGTGATGTTCAGCAGGATTATTATCACAGAACGTGATTTATTTTACTCTTTATCAAACAGCTGGCAAAAAAAAATCCCAACTTTATTTCCTGGCCGTCGCGTCCAGCAGGTAGAAAACCGTCTCGCTGCAGCCGGGTTATGAAACCACATTGAGGCAGAGTTTCACTGTGTTTAGTTTCCTTTAAAGCTTCTTCTGCCTCTGAACATCTCTGATGGGATATAATCTGTCATTAAAGCAGTTTTATTATTGGTGACAGACAGCTGAACATCTGTGTGACGGGCGGCTGTCATCCTCGTCCAGGAAAAGCCCATCAGTCATCCAAAATATCCCAAAATAAAAGACTGGAATGTCCCCAATAGAACATGAGGTCACTGTAGTGGGATATTGAGGTTATTTATCCAACATCAGATCAAACAAACATCTGCTCTTTCAAATTATTCTATGATATTTACATGGTGCTGTTTTCATTTCAGTGATTTAATGCAGGACTGTACTCTTATTGTTGCAGAGCAGAAAAATGTAAACACAAACAAAATGTGATGCTTTTATTGTTTTAATTCGGACAACAGAGACAGAAATAACTGAAAATGTTTAGTGCGGTTCTGGGAGTGTTCCTGAATGCAGCACGGTGATGCACACGGAGCAGCAGTGTCAATAACCTTCATCATGAAGTATTCAGAGTTCAACATCACTGAGTTTCTCACGTTAACGTGAACATCTGTGATGTCACCATGGAAACCTGAAACTGGAGCAGAGAAACAACAGATTTTGAGGAACTAAATCTTCAACACGTCTGCTCAGTGTTTCTGAGCCCACGCAATGATTTCCACCACAGAATCAACTATTTAGGTAAAAGAATGAACTAATTGTTATTTCTAATTGATATTAATTCCGAGTTTAGTTTAATTTTGACGTTCTGTGTATATTCGTTTTCATCTTTTTTAAATTGTGTCTCTGCTGCAGGAAACCACAAACTTTTCATTGTCCTTCGTCGTCTCATTAAACGTCTTCCTGACAGCGGGACGCACATTCCTCCACACACACATTCTATTTTTACCCTCACACACACACACACACACACACACACACACACACACACACACGCTCGCACTCGCGCACACACACACACACACACACACACACACACACACACACACACACACACACTCACACTCACACAGCTGTCCAGATGTGTTTCCAGCAGCAGCTCCTCCTGTTTTCTATTTAAAGATTCATGTCTTCACCTCACACACCTGTTTGTTGACCCGCGGACCTCCGGACCAGAACACCTCCTTCAGGGTTGGTTTCTGATGGACGGCAGCTCCATCAGGACAAAACTCCACTGGGGTTCTACTTTATTCTACTGGGTTTCTGTACCTCTAACTGTATTTAAATTAAATATTTGTGTGTATATTTTATTTTCTGAATGCTGTTTTCTTTGTATCTGCAGGTTCAGTTAGGATTTGATCTGTTTTTGTTTTAAAATCAGTAAATCAATAAATAGAATTGAGATCCTGAAGCTGATTGGTTCATTGGTTCAGTGTTTTCCAGCTGTTTCCAGCTGACGTGTGATTGGTCGGTTGGACTGACGAGTTCATGGCCTTCACCTGTGTGATGTTCACTGACTCTTCACCTGCTGCTCAGATCATTAAAGTATCTGATTCCATTTTAAAATACATTTTAAAATGATTGAATTAAAAGAAACAAACAAATGTTCCTGAGCTGCTCCGTTCTGTCAGGAAGCATTTTATCTCTGCAGGTAATTACACTTTAAACAAAGTTACAGAGAAAACAGGAAACTGAGTTTGTTAGTTTGAACAATATACCCCCTCCTCCCCCTCCTCCTCCTCCTCCAATCTGCAGTCAGAACCGCCTCCGGTCTCACCTGACCCACCGGCACTGCAGCGGGCTCCGCCCCTCCCTTGTCACCGTGGAGATGGACACAGGTAAACACACTTTCGACCGACTTCCTGTTTCTACAGTTGCTGTAATGTCTTAAATCAGTGAAACAGTCATCATTAATCAAAAACTGAATAAAAACTAAGAATTTTGAATCATTTTTTGATGTTTTGCTTCCAGAACTTTGTTAAAAATCAAATAGTTTGATGAATTTCAGGAAGCAGAACTCTTAATTGAATTTAAGGGTTCATTATGTGCTGTTGTTCTTTAGTTATATGTTGTTTTATCAGTTTACTGTTCATCCTGTTTGCTGCATTATATCCATATTCACAGTATGAATATTAAAAGGTATTCTATATATCTTTTAAAGACAAAAGACAAAGGAAAAAGTAAATGTTTTCTGGTCAGAAACCATTTTGTCTGGATTCAGCCGTTTGTTTTGAATCCTGGCTGATGTCCTGCAGTGTGAGTCTTCCTCCATCGGGGGGCGCTGTGCAGAGCTGCAGCTCAACTCTGCACATGAAATTACATAATTCCTGGAAAGATTTGTTCAATGTTGGTGTGGAAAAATTAATGGAGGCTCCCTCGGCGTGGAGTTATTTTCAGAGCAGCTCGATCAGAAGAGTTTTCTCTGAGCAATTTTATAAAAAAAACCTCCCATCAGCCACCTCTTCGACCGGGTTTAACTCTGTAAAGACGACGCGCTGCTTCAGAATCTCCTGCCAGAGTTTCACAGTCGACTGGAAGACATTCAGATTTAAAGCTGGTGGAGCTGCTCCACTTTAATTTACAGCTTCTGAAACACGGAACAGAGTTCAAACTCTGCAGTCGGACATGAAACCTGCAGCGGGAATAAATCCGTCATGAAAGAGTGTCGGACTCATTTTCAAAGGTTTAAATCAAAGAGGATTCAGAAAAAAAACCTGATTTCAACTTCAGGAAATAAAATCCGTTAAACGACTCAAGATTTGATTTAACGTCACATTTTCATGTCTGAGGAGACGTCAGACAGGAAAAGATCAACTTCAGTTGGACAGGAAACTGAACCTCAGTGCAGAAAAACAACAACAACAAGAACAACAGCAAACAACAGCGTTGATAAAATGCAACGTGAAAGTGCAGCAAAAACAAAGCAACAAGAGTGCAAAATCAATTCAGTAACAACATGGCAGGCGATGCAGCAATGATGCAACAACAACAACAACAAAGATGCAACAACAACAACAACAACAAAGATGCAACAACAACAACAACAACAAATCAGCAAAGACCTGCATGTAAAAGTTGTCGGACTTTTAATATTTCAGGAGACTGAATGTTGTGACAAAATATCAGCTGACGTTTGTCTGAAAGTTTCCAAGTTGAAGTCTTCCTCTTCCACCTCTTCCACCTCCTCCTCCTCCTCCTCCTCCTCCTCCTCCAGGTCAGGAGGAGGCCCCGCCTCCTGTTACAGGTGCTGACAGACCATCAGGTCCACAACTACTTTATTTCTGTTTTTGAATCCGTTTTCTTCCATTTTGTTTTCTCGGCGTGTCGCCGCCCCCTGCTGGCCATTGTGTGTTGCATCACCTTTTAAAACCAGAGATATGATGTTTAATGTGAAGAACCGCTGAGCTCAGACCAGCGAACCATCGTCATGGAAACGAGGCTTTGATCTGTTCCCGCTCTTCCCGTCAAACAAACATCCATTTGATCACAGCGAGCCGGAGCTGTCACCCAAACTACACATTACAGGGGGGGGGGGGGGGAGGGGGAGGGATCCTGGGCCGTGATTGGTCGGGGGGCGGACAGGTATGTGACGCTCCGGGACCACACAGAGCCGCTCGCTGCTGTTTCCTCTCGTAAATGTTTGGAGGGTGAGTTGAAGCCTCGGGCGACTTTAATTACAGTTAGCAGCACAGGCGGCTTTCATGTGGTGCATACCTGTCTGGGGGGGGGGGGGGGGGGGGGGGGGGCTTTATGAGCCGTCTTCAGCCTCACAGCAGCCCTGCTGGTGGTGAAGACGTGTCCACTGTCAGGACGGATGACCTGAGGCCCGATGACCTCATCAACCGTGTCACTGTGATGTCACTTTAGTTTTGTATCACATATTTTGTGTTTTTGATTTATTTTTCATGTTTCATCGTTTCGATTCTCTTTTGATCGTTTTCAGTCTTTGTTGTCAGTTTATCGACTCTGAAACAGGAAATTCGAACAATCCCTTTAAACAGAGGCTCCGGTCCGGTGACCTTTGACCTTTCGGACTCCCGGTCCTGCGCGGCGTCCACAGCAAACTGCACGTTCACAAATAGTTTTGGATCGAATGTCAAACTCATCATGAGTCACATTTCCTTTCTTCCCATCATCCTCGGAGTTTGAGGATGTCTGTTCATCATCAGAGGTCAAAGGTCACCTTCTGACTCCATCGATCTTTGCATCACCTCGAGTCGCCTCCGTTGTCGTCTCTGACATCACTCATCTCTTCCTTCCTCTCCTCTCCTCTTCCTCCTCTCCTCTTCCTTCCTCTCCTCCTCCTCCTCTCCTCTTCCTTCCTCTCCTCCTTCCTCCTCTCCTCTTCCTTCCTCTTCTCCTCCTCCTTCTTCCTCCTTCCTCTTCCTTCCTCTTCTCATCCTCCTCTTCCTTCCTCTTCTCCTCCTCCTTCCTCTTGTCCTTCCTCCTCCTCCTCTTTCTTCCTCTCCTCCTTCCTCCTATCCTCTTCCTTCCTCTCCTCCTCCTCCTTCCTCCTCTCCTCTTCCTTCCTCTCCTCCTCCCTCTCATCCTTCCTCCTCCTCTTCCTTCCTCTCCTCCTTCCTCCTCTCCTCTTCCTTCCTCTTCTCCTCCTCCTCCTCCTTCCTCTCATCCTTCCTCCTCCTCCTCCTCTTCCTTCATCTCTTCCTCCTCCTCCCTCTCATCCTTCCTCCTCCTCTTCCTTCCTCTCCTCCTTCCTCCTCTCCTCTTCCTTCCTCTTCTCCTCCTCCTCTTCCTTCCTCTCCTCCTCCTCCTTCCTCTCATCCTTCCTCCTCCTCCTCCTCTTCCTTCCTCTCCTCCTTCCTCCTCTCCTCTTCCTTCCTCTTCTCCTCCTCCTCCTCCTCCTCCTCCTATTGTTGCTGTGTTAATAGGAGGCGTTGTCGGCTGTAAAAACACATAAACTGTTATAATTTCTTGAGTTGAGTTTTAAAGCTTGTATTTCCTGCCATGGAGGTTTTTTATGACGTCTGTCATTTGGGTCTGCGGCGGCGTCCCTGTGGTCAGTCACTGTCTTCCTCCACTTATCCCCCATAATTCATCACTTACAGGACTGACGGGCGGCGAGCGGAGAAACTCGACACGAACACGACAAACTGCTTCTAATGGCAGGAAACGCAAATCTGAGCGTTTAAAAGACGAAGCGGCGCTTCGGCCGGACGTCCGCAGAGACAAGAGACGCCGGAGGACGATTCAACACCAGAAACACTGAACGTAGAAAAAGTAAAACTGTCCTCGAGTCATCGAGGGAGAGAACGGGGGCACGGGGACACGAGGGAGAGAACGGGGACACGAGGGAGAGAACGAGGACACGAGGGAGAGAACGGGGACACGAGGGAGAGAACGGGGACACGAGGGAGAGAACGAGGACACGAGGGAGAGAACGGGGACACGAGGGAGAGAACGAGGACACGAGGGAGAGAACGAGGACACGAGGGAGAGAACGGGGACACGAGGGAGAGAACGGGGACACGAGGGAGAGAACGAGGACACGAGGGAGAGAACGGGGACACGAGGGAGAGAACGGGGACACGAGGGAGAGAACGGGGACACGAGGGAGAGAACGAGGACACGAGGGAGAGAACGGGGACACGAGGGAGAGAACGGGGACACGAGGGAGAGAACGAGGACACGAGGGAGAGAACGAGGACACGAGGGAGAGAACGGGGACACGAGGGAGAGAACGGGGACACGAGGGAGAGAACGGGGACACGAGGGAGAGAACGAGGACACGAGGGAGAGAACGGGGACACGAGGGAGAGAACGGGGACACGAGGGAGAGAACGGGGACACGAGGGAGAGAACGGGGACACGAGGGAGAGAACGGGGACACGAGGGAGAGAACGGGGACACGAGGGAGAGAACGAGGACACGAGGGAGAGAACGGGGACACGAGGGCGGTTTGAGTCCTGAAAGGAAGGAAGTTCAGATATGACCAACTCAAACCGTCGGAGCGTAAAACATTAAAACTGATGTCGGTTTAAGAAGTCGAGTTTGAAAATTTCCGTTGAATTCATAGAATTCTGGGAAAAACGCTGGATTAACAAACGCTGAAAGCTCCGCCCCCAAAGCCTCCGGTAGCTTCAGGAAGTACGCGGTCGGGTTTTCATTCAAGGCGCTGTAGAAGAAGAGATGATGACGTGCTGCATTCATTATTTAATCTCCGTTAATGTGGGTAAAGATCAAAAGTTGTGGTCTTCTGTATCAGTTTCCCAGAATTCCCGTCTGCTGTGATGTCATGGCGACCCCTCCCTGCTCTGCACTACAAAGCACCGTAAACACATTTCAGCAAACGTTACCTGAAACAATACTCCGTCTGATGATGATGATGATGATGATGATGATGATCCTGAATATCTCCACCAGGATGCGTCGGCCTCCCTGTTATTATCTTCCACTCAGCAGCTCAGCGCCCAACAATGACGATGATCAGCGAAACAAACGCTCCCCTGAGCATCAAAGACTTCACCTGACAGCTCAGCAATTACCGTCAGAGTGTGTGTGTGTTTGTTCGGGGCGTGTCCGCTCTGAAGAAAAGAGGTTTTCACGGAGTCCAGGCATGAATCAGACGGATGATTACCTGCTCAGGTGGAGGTTGGTTTTCACCGAGAGGAGAAAGGGCTGGTCGAATTACCAAAGTTTAACAAAAACTACAATTACTGCCTCCAGTTTTCTGCCTCCAGTCACCGCGCAGGTGAAATCTAACCTCTTCATTTCATCTCATTACACTTCTGTTTGGCCGGATTTATGGACTGGCAGTTCAGTGACCTTTGACCTTTGGCCCCCAAAATCATATCAGCTCATCTTTGAGTCCAAGTGAACATTTGCGCCAAATTTGAAGAAATTCCCTCGCGGTGTTCCTGAGATATCGCGTTCGTGAGAATGGACGTACGTACGAAACTCTGGCGGCTAAAAAACAAGATTACAAAATAATACGTTTACAAATCAACGTGAAAAGAGAAACGAAGGATCTCTAAATGTGTAAAACTATGTGCTTTAAAAACATTGTGTTGTGTGTCTGTAGTTTTGTGTGTTTGTGGTTATTTTGATGTCAACGGTCGATCCTTCAATCATCCGTCTACATATCGTCTTCAGCTCCAGCTGGTGTAACGAAGCCTCGTGTCTGATTCGTCTCTCGGTAGAAAAGCTCTAAACTCTGAAAGAACGTCCGACGTTGTTGCGACCGCGTTCCTCTTTCGGTCTGAAGACGTCGGCTTCTGTTCGTTACGGAACCGGGAAGTTTTTACAGTTCTGCATTTCAAAAGGCCGAAAAAAGTCATCTGAACGCTGCAGATTCCAGCATGTCCAACAGTGCAAGACAAGCAAATATACCCCCCCCCCCCCGCCCCCCCCCACCCCCCCCACCACCACCCCACCACCACCCCTCGGGGGCCGCCGTGATTCAGGGGCAGGAAGTGGAGCCGGAGCCAATGGAGCGCTGATTTACAGGCTGATGAGTCGAGGAGCCTCCTGAGGGGCTCCGACCTCTCCAAGATGGAGGAGGATTACTCTCTTTCAGGAGTCCTCTCCGTAATTAGCCCGACATCTGTACTCGGGCTGCTCGGCCCCCGGGACCAGTAATTTACAGATGTGTGCGTGGTGGCAGAAATTCTTCTCGGGCCTCTGATCTCGCCAACGCTGGAGACACCAGGAGCAGGAAGCAGATTTATTGGAACCCTGAAACATTAAGAGAAATAAGAAGCCGTGTTTTTAATCACGTCAGCGTTTGTTCTCTGATTTGAATGTTTGACATCGTCGGTCCGTCCTGAACTAAAAAACAGCATCAATCGGCTTTTTTCTCCAAACTGTTTTGTGACTGATGAGAATAATAAAAAATGTATTTCTAAGATGCCAAATATTGAAGATGAGTTGTCGGAGCTCCTCGGTGTGACTTTAGACGTGTGCTTTGCGTGCAGTAATCCTGACAACAGCCATCTTGGATGAATCCCCGCCGAGGACGCTCCCGTCTTTCTGCCAGAAGCGCTCGCTCGTCAACGTGAAACCTCTTTGAAATGAAACTACAACAATTGTCTCATTATCGCTGATCCCAAACCAAACGTTGCAGCTGCGACTCCAGCTGAGGCCGATCGTTGGTGCGTTCGCTGTCTGTGTGGTCCGACTCGTCTTGTTGTGCCGTTTCTTCTCAGACTGTTGTTACCGTTGATGCTGAGTCATCACATCTCCGTGTGTTTGCTTTGGACTCGTTCTGTGGGATGTTTGAATGTTTGAGCCTCTTGATCTGCTTCACTGCCTTGTTTGGTTTCATTCACAGATTCACAAAGTGGCGAAGAGACTCCACTCTGACTCTGGAGGCCTCCGAGACTCATTCAGGTCTAAGACTTGAACCCTTTTGGTCTCAACTGGCACCAAACTGCACGAGAACTGAAAGCATTTTAGGAACTTAAAGCAGTTTAGGAACTTAAAGCAGTTTAGGAACTGAAAGCAGTTTAGGAACTGAAAGCATTTTAGGAACTGAAAGCAGTTTAGGAACTTAAAGCAGTTTAGGAACTGAAAGCAGTTTAGGAACTTAAAGCAGTTTAGGAACTTAAAGCATTTTAGGAACTGAAAGCAGTTTAGGAACTTAAAGCAGTTTAGGAACTGAAAGCAGTTTAGGAACTGAAAGCAGTTTAGGAACTTAAAGCATTTTAGGAACTGAAAGCAGTTTAGGAACTTAAAGCAGTTTAGGAACTGAAAGCAGTTTAGGAACTGAAAGCAGTTTACGAACTTAAAGCAGTTTACGAACTTAAAGCAATTTAGGAACTGAAAGCATTTTAGGAACTGAAAGCAGTTTAGGAACTTAAAGCAGTTTAGGAACTGAAAGCAGTTTAGGAACTTAAAGCAGTTTAGGAACTGAAAGCATTTTAGGAACTGAAAGCAGTTTAGGAACTGAAAGCAGTTTAGGAACTTAAAGCAGTTTAGGAACTGAAAGCATTTTAGGAACTGAAAGCAGTTTAGGAACTTAAAGCAGTTTAGGAACTGAAAGCAGTTTAGGAACTTAAAGCAGTTTAGGAACTGAAAGCAGTTTAGAAACTGAAAGCATTTTAGGAACTTAAAGCATTTTAGGAACTTAAAGCAGTTTAGGAACTGAAATCAGTTTAGGAACTTAAAGCAGTTTAGGAACTTAAAGCAGTTTAGGAACTGAAAGCAGTTTAGGAACTTAAAGCATTTTAGGAACTGAAAGCAGTTTAGGAACTTAAAGCATTTTAGGAACTGAAAGCAGTTTAGGAACTGAAAGCAGTTTAGGAACTTAAAGCAGTTTAGGAACTTAAAAGCAGTTTAGGAACTGAAAGCAGTTTAGGAACTGAAAGCATTTTAGGAACTTAAAGCAGTTTAGGAACTGAAAGCAGTTTAGGAACTGAAAGCAGTTTAGGAACTTAAAGCATTTTAGGAACTGAAAGCAGTTTAGGAACTGAAAGCAGTTTAGAAACTTAAAGCAGTGCAAGAACTTAAAGCGGTGCAGGAAGTGGAAGCGGTGCAGGAACTTAAAGCGGTGCAGGAAGTGGAAGCGGAGCAGGAACTTAAAGTGGTGCAGGAAGTGGAAGCGGTGCAGGAACTTAAAGCGGTGCAGGAAGTGGAAGCGGTGCAGGAACTTGAAACGGTTCAACAAAGTTTTTTAACTTGGTCTGATGTGATTTTGGTGCAGCAGCTTCAGCTTCAGGATCCGTGTGCAGGATTTTGCCGCGTCATGTTTGTGGCCTGCAGAACTGCTGATGACACTGAGTGATGGTGTGGAAACTCCCAGTCTGACTTTAATGTCTAAAAACAGCTCTGTGTTTTGACACAAATAGAGCAAAGAGTCACTGAACTGCAGCTACATGCCCAAAGAAAATATTGATAACGCGAAGAGTTTCCACTTGATGAGGCGAGTCGGGGTGAATTCCCCACAAAGACAAAAAGTCCTGCTCGGCCCGTCAGCTACCTGAACTCTCTGGAGGTCCAGAACCGGCTCTCATTTCAACAGGTCCTAAATCACAGAAAACATGATTAACAGGCCTCCTACAAACAAACTGAGCTGTGGAGGAAGAAAAAGTGATGAGTCACTGAAAATGAAAGTGTTGACAGCAGAGCAGAGAAACAAGACGTTAAAAACAAAAGAGGAGCGCCGTGAAATGTGGTCGACGGTTTAAAGTGAAAGGTTCCCGAGACGTGATCAGAGGGAGGGAGTGAGGGAGTGAGGGAGGAAGGAAGGAAGGAAAAAACTTAATCAAAGAAGGAATGAAGGAGAAAGTTTTGTCCCATAAAACCATTAAACTTCATTTTCAGGATGTTTTCAGATTATTTTTGGCTGCTTTGATGGTTTTCAGGGTAATTTAGAGATGAATAAAGATAATTTGAATATACTATGCGTGTTTTTCTTTGTCCATATTCAGATTTATGGTCGTTTTGTGTCTCCTGTTGTTATTTACCTCTGAAGCCATGAATATATCAAAATAACAACACAAAACAACAGATTGTTGTCTGAATATTGACAGGATCCGTTTATAATGTCAGATGACTGTTTATCTCCAAAGTCCAAACATATTTCTGTCAAATTTTGCAGATTTTTTACAGTGCAGTCTCACCTGCTCAACCAGATCTCAGGTAATGTTACAAAATGTTGGCTTTATTTATCGTTATAAACTAAGAGTACACCCCATCGTCTCTGCTGCAGGCCTCCGACTGGAGGACTGGATCCTCGTCTCAGTGCTCACGGTGACATTTAAAAGTATTTCTGAATGTTCAGCAGTGGAATAATAATCAGAAATTCCTCCAGCGCTGCTTCTGTCTTTGGTCAATTTGTGGAGTCGGCCATCGAGCAGATGTGGAGGTCTTCTGGAAACGCTGAAATGTTCCCATGATATTTACGCTTGGAAGCTTGGAGTCCTTCGGGGTCTGGAATATTTTAAAGCCTAAAACCCGGTTGGCTCCCGGCCACAGCTGGAACACGGAGCGGGAACACGCAGCAGCTGAATGATGAATGATGATCTGTGGATCAATCAGTGCCTCTGATACCAGGAAAGGGATTTATATGCTCCTTTGGCAGCGGCGCCGGCTCCGAGGATTAGGACGTATCCTGAAATTACACATTCCATTATTTCACTGCTTAGATAACCTTCTTCACAGGACACATCCGAACCTCAGCAGAACCCTGGAGGGACGGGAGGCGGGGCCATCAGAACCCGCTGCCGGGGAAACATCCTGGAGTCTGTAGTCTGACTGTAGTCTGTAGTCTGTCTGACTGGAGTCTATCTGTAGTCTGTCTGACTGTAGTCTGACTGTAGTCTGACTGTAGTTTGACTGTAGTCTGACTGGAGTCTGTCTGGAGTCTGACTGTAGTCTGACTGTAGTCTGACTGTCGCCTGACTGTAGTCTGACTGGAGTCTGTTTGTAGTCTGTCTGACTGCAGTCTGACTGTAGTTTGACTGTAGTCTGACTGGAGTCTGTCTGGAGTCTGACTGTAGTCTGACTGTAGTCTGACTGGAGTCTGTCTGGAGTCTGACTGTCGCCTGACTGTAGTCTGACTGGAGTCTGTTTGTAGTCTGTCTGACTGTAGTCTGACTGTAGTCTGACTGTGGTCTGACTGGAGTCTGTCTGGAGTCTGATTGGAGTCTGACTGTCGTCTGACTGTAGTCTGACTGTCGTCTGACTGGAGTCTGTCTGGAGTCTGATTGGAGTCTGACTGTCGTCTGACTGTAGTCTGACTGTAGTCTGACTGGAGTTTGACTGTAGTCTGACTGTCGTCTGACTGTAGTCTGACTGTAGTCTGACTGGAGTCTGTCTGTAGTCTGTCTGACTGTCGTCTGACTGTAGTCTGACTGTAGTCTGACTGTCGCCTGACTGTAGTCTGACTGGAGTCTGTCTGTAGTCTGTCTGACTGTAGTCTGACTGTAGTTTGACTGGAGTCTGACTGTAGTCTGTCTGACTGTAGTCTGTCTGGAGTCTGTCTGGAGTCTGACTGTAGTCTGGAGTCTGACTGTAGTCTGTCTTTGCAGTCATTTACTGTTTATTTATCATTTCACATCTCTTAGTAGTGGATTGACTTTCCAAGCAGAAATATGTGCCGTCCTGTGAAGCAGAGGGTCTGTGTTCCTGTTGAAGCCTGTTCAGTCTCCATCAAGTCATTAAAGCTGATCAAACTGAGTGCAGCTCTGCAGACAGGACAGTGTATACAATAAAAAAAAACCACTTCAAAGTTTTATGGGTGAATCTACCACATTATGATCGATACAACTTTTTACATTTGACATATTCTGGTTCTCATATTTCACGCCCATAAATATACCAAATCTCAAACTGTTTATAAAGCAGTGTGCTGCAGCATCATGAGCCAAAACTAAACCTCAAATATATTTAAAGAGATAATTACATAACAGGTAATTATACCTGTATTTCTATATACAAAAAAATAAATCCAGGATAAAAGATGTGACTCCACAAACTGATCTTTTGTTTAGATTAACTTCACCTTTCTGCAGTGGGGTTTAATGAACATTTCCGCCACCAGGAGGCCCTCGACTAAAAATAAAACCCTTTAATTGCAAATAAAACGAGGCTGAATGAAACTAAAGTAGCTTTGATGTACTCGTCGGTGCTTCTTCCTGCTTTTTATTTGCTGTTTGTACCTCGAAGCAATTTGTGCCTCATTTGTGTTTTTTTCATAGAGGCGTTGCTGCGTCTCGGCGTCTCTTTTACGACCTCGAGGTCGACTCGTTGGGCTTCAGATGTTTTGATACGATGACATGACAACCCGCAGGACGGAATTACACTGGAAACCACAGAGCTCCTCGCTGATGTAAAATCTTCCTGAACATCAATTATTCACCGTTTACAGGACGTTTTATCTGTCGGTCGTTTATATCTGAAGTTCCTGTTAAACTGCTGTTATATCCTGTTTATTTATGGAAACCCAGATGAGCCAAGAAAAGACGTTTTGTTTATTCTTTTATGATCGTCTTCCCACTCTTCTCCCCATATTGTCTTGTTATAACTGTAAGCTGCCCAATAAAGGCAAACAAGGATTGAGATACTCGGTCACAATTTGACTTCAAATATTTTGTCAAATTTAGGTCTTATTAAGTCAAAATTACAATTTTGTCAATTCCAAGATAGTCAAAAGCACAATTTTCCAAAAGAATATAAAAAAAATTGTTTTGGCAATAAAAAACGTTGTGTCTTACGTGAGTTGGTTTTTGGCTCTAGATTTTGTTACTGATTTGGTTAGAATTTTTCTTTTTATTATTTTAGAATATATTTTTTTAAATTTAGTCTCATTCAGTCTCAAGAATTCATAAATCAGGAAATCCTGAAAATTAAAACAATAAAAATCTTAAATAATGTTTTTTTTTCTTTTCTTTGGTAAATAAAAAAATCTTATTTTTTTATTTGATATATTCTTCCTTAATCTTATTGATGTACTGTAACATTTTGTTAACTTTGTTTTTCTTATTCAGGCGGAAGGGGTGTCCAAACTTGTTTGTTTGTGATGGTAAACTTGATTTTATTCTGAATGTATTAATTATTTTGCTTAAAAACTTACTTGTCAAAATTGTTTACAAAAAGTCAAAACAATTACTTAAACAATTACAATTAGGTCAAAACATCAAGATATTTAGTGAAAATCATGATTTGCCAATTAAAGATTTGAAGATAGAAAGACTTGCAAGGCGATAATAAGTTAAAACTATGAGATAGTAAAGTACAATTGTAATTTATGTTTTAATTTTTCTCTTTTGTTTGCACAAATTGGCTTCCGTACATGTTCTTACTTATAGACAGTGATGTTCATATAATATAGATGAAAATCATGACTTCTAGTTAATATTTTCTGGCACCAATGGGCCTCCGTACGTCACATGTTTTATAAAGTGTGTTTCTTCTGTGTCGAAGTGCTTTAATTCTTAATAGAATATTTATTTGCATGAATTTTTCCCTCATTTACTTTAAACTTCTATCTGAACATGTGGATTGATGTGATTTTGACTCCGGCTGAAGGAGACCGAAGCAGCTACAAACACAGATTTGTGGTTTGTAATCCGGTTGACCACAAGAGTCTGAACCCACACGGCCGTGGCAGCCGGCCCGGCCCGGCCCGGCCCGGCCCACCGGGAGCTCTGGGACTTTGAAAGGAGTTTCCCAGTGAAATGCGTCAGCCGGTGGTCCGTGGAGGACGCACCCTTCTGCAGCGACGGACGGACGGTTGCATCACTGCTGCAAAATCAAACGGGCTGCACGGCTGCTGCAGGCGTGGGAGGCGGCCCGCGCTGCACGACGCGTCTAAAATATCCACGACAACTTGTTCCAGCTCCGGAAATAACAGGATGCACAACGCGCAGCGCTCCGCAGGCCGCAAACCAAACAACTCACATTTTTACATTTCTTACGCATTGTTTGAGCCGAGAGGAAAGAAAGACCGCTGTATATTTAGAGCGCAGCGCATTAAAAATAGATGAACGGCCTTCACTCGGATTCCTTTTCGGTCCACAAAAACACTAAAATACTGTGACCTGCGTCAGCGGCGGAGGAAGCCCTGCAGCTCCGGAGGCCCACACAGGAAACTGTCGTCATGTTCACCTCTGTAATCCCCATCAAACACGCAGCGCGGGCCGCCGCTGCTCTTTCCCACCACGCTGCTCCGACTGCAGCCTGCAGTGGCTGATGGGATACCTGGCTGCAGCCGCTCCGCAGGAGTCCACCGCTCCGAGAGAGACGTGCGACCGCAAGGTAATGGGCATTCCTGTGAGCTGAGCGCAGAGCGAAGCTTTGAAGAGGCTCCGACCACAACAGAGCAGACCTCGGGGCCTGATCCAATCACAGGGGAAACAGCCCACATCTCCCTGCTCACAAGAAAAAAACACCTCCCGAGCAGCTCCGTCTGATTATCCAACCGGAAACTCGGCGAGCAGGAGGGCGACGCGCAACTTAATGTTTTCTGCATGCAGTTTGTTTCTTCGTGCTTCCAACGGTTTTTCTTCTGGATCGATCTGCAGACCGGTTTCTCAAACTGTTAACTGTTAATAAATGTAAAATAAAAACAGCAGACTTTCCCTTTTTCACACCTTCTTGTTCGACCAACGGAAGGTCTGGAGAAATCAAATTATCAAAGTATTTAAATATCAAGCAAAATGTGTTTCTTGGATGGTACAAACAGGGCTGGAGAAATGTCTGCAAAAAGCACAGACAGTATACAAAAGTGGACGTGAAAGTGTCTTAAACTGTAATACCACTGACAGCCACTGGGGGCTCCAAAACCCTCCGTCTCCAATAGACTCCCAATTAAAACGCATCTTCTCTCCTGAAATACAAAGAGTGGAAGCTTCCGAACTGACGGATGACGTCACGGCCGGTTAGCAAACAGATAAAACAACAGTAAAGTGTTTTGTGACGGAGAAGAAGCGTAAACATACCAGGAAGCGGAGGCAGTCCCAGAGTCGACCCCTGGGGGACTCCGCTGTTTCTGTCGTCTTTTACCAGAACCACCGAAGAGCTGAGCAGGAAACATATTGTTCACCTGCATCAGATTACACCAAACCATTTAATCATTGCCGACAAATTTCCTGAATACAAACTTCGGGAACGATAAATGGACTTTGTCGCATCATCGCAGAACAACAGTGAAGCGTCAGGGACATCTAACGACACTCCGACGAAAAGTCTGGCACGTCCGAATGTTTTTGTTTTTATCTGCCTCGTTAGTCGTAACCTACGACGTGTTTCTGGACGTCGACCAATAGGACGACAGAGTCCATCACTCTTCTGACAACGTACATTTAATCTGAAAGCGTTTCCACAGTGACGGAGAAATATATCATAAAAGTTTGAGGCCGTCTTCAGAGAACTGAACCGTCCTTTCTGTCCTCTGAACCGACATGTTGGCGTGTTTTTGTTTTTGTGTTTGACCGAAGCTTTTATTCTCTGCATCAGAGAACTGAGCTGTAAATTATCTCATCCTTTGGACGTTAATCAACGTTCATCAAACAGCGACACATTTAGAACTGAAGAAGTCTTTCAGGACGAAACGTCTTCAAGACTCTGAAATAACGTTAATCAACTCGTCTTCGGTCCAAGATGTCGAGTCGAAGCTGAGAAAGTTGAATCTTCTGCGTTTGATGCAGCTTCTTTTTCTGCTCGGTCCTCGCGGAGCTGAAAGAAACGAGGTGATTTATTCCCTCGGACAGCTTCGCATGAGTTCACTGTCTGAGCTGAACTGCAGCATTAAGCTCATTCAGTCCACATTGAACTATTAGAGCCAGCGAGGAAAACGAGAGGGGAGTAATTTGGAGGGACCGTCGCTGCCAAACATGTCAACAGTTGGAGCGCCAGCCGGCGGCGCTTTGATCCCGTTCATGTGCTTCACCTTCCCTGATTGTCTCCGAGGCCGGCGACGCCGTTCTGCTGCCCGCCGGCCCGAATCCTCTTCATCCAGTCCCACAGCGAACGGTTACCGTAGCGATGTTTGATCTCTTGACGACACAAAGTGAGAACGAGACAAAAATCTCTTCGGTTAAAAGACTAACTTTTTCTGTCAAAGACTAGAATTAAATCTGCTTCTAAAATTAACACAGATTGTCATTTCTAGTCATAAGTGAGATTTTGTCTGAACCAGAAGAGGTCACGCCCTCAAAATATTACAGAGGAATCAAAGAGAATCTGATGGACAACCGGTGTGACGACATGTCTCTCTTTCACAGATGTAATCTTTGTGTACTTTGGAGCTTTGTAAAGGTTCATCTTTTCTCTGAGGCTCCTTTCAGTGGCTGTTTTGTGTAAAGTCTTCGGGGCGTCGCCTCCTTTAGCCTCCGGATCAAACACCAAAACAAAGACAGAGAAAGACGCCTCCTTCCAAAAGCGGCTGCTTCGTCATTTGCCATCCCAATTTGTTCTGAGGCCACTAAGGCATGTCTTGGTTTGCCTCAGTGAGGCTGTTAACACGTAGCAGATTTTTACACGCTGCCATTAAAAGCCACACTCTCTTTAAAAATGGCCCTTTTTTATTTTTAGCATGTCTCTAGAAAAAGGAAAAGAGTGTTTGGACGGCCTAGAACCTTTGGAGGAACCTCCGGAGGTCCGCCGGCCCCACGTCTGTCAGCCCGGGAGCCAAATCCGCCACTAAGCGGGACAATCCCCCGGTTCAGCCCGTCTTCAGAGCCAGTTTGGTACCGGGCCCTGCGGAGGTGCCCACCCACCTTCTCTCTCTCTTCACCCCCCCCTCCCCCAACCCTCCAGACAATGTAATTATGAGAAAATGCTCACTAAAACTTGAAACAGACGGGGATTTTTTTCATCAGCTGGCAGCACTCCGAGACCCAGAACCAGAACCAGAACCTCCCTCCGAAAACCCCCCAACCCTCCACCCAGGACATCATCTGACACCCAGAGCCCGATCCAGTGTGGTGGGAGCCGCGACGGTCTAACATGTGGTCGGGGGGAATGAATGTCTGACCACAGAGTGAGTGAATCGACGTACTCCGACGTTTAACATCTGACACCAGAAGATAAACAGTCGACTGAACTTTCCACATCAACACGTTCCCAGCGGGACGTTCGCTGCGTCTTCGTCCTCGACTTAAAGAACGTCAAACCTTAAAGTTCTGGAGCCAAAATGTCAGAAAATTCTATCAAGATTTTTTTTTCGTATGTTATGTAACAAGTGTAAAATACTTTGCTGAATGCTGCATGAAAATGTTTAGAGTGCAGCGTGGTTATTTCCAGTCTGACCTAATAGTAGTCACGTTGTAATTCACAATCTGACCTGATTGTGGCAGTGTTGTCTCCCAACGCCTGTAAAGAACCGGAGGCTGATGATGATGATGATGATGAAGAGGAGGAACTGTTTTTTATGTTCATCACCAATAAGATCATTTCAAAGCAAAACCAAAACATGCAAATTCAAAAACGTCTAGTTTGCATTCCAGAGTTTTCCCGTTTCATTTATTTAAGTTTTTATTAAAAATCTGAATTCACGTTAACCCCAAAACATCCACTCCCTTCTGTTTTTCCTTTTGTTGTAAAAAAAGACAAAAACTCGGGACCATTTTGTTCGTTGGACTCATAGATATATTCTTGCTCTCGATGCGCGTTTGCATTGTAAACGTTATCGTTCACATACCTGCCTCTGTGTTACTGGAGGACTCCACTAGGGGGCGCACCAGAGAAACAAAGATATCATGAGAACATCCTGATGTAAACAGTGAACACGGCGACCGTTCGGGTAACGAGGCTTCGTGTTTTCACACGATGGATAATCGGCGACGACGATGACATTTAAAATATAAAAGAAAGATTTACTGCGTGTTGATGAGTTAAATTTACTGCTGAATATGAATTTATGGTGATGAACAATGTGTACAAACAAACAGTGAAAGAAAAAAGAAAAGAGGACCGAGAATAGATCCATGAGGAACTCCAAACCTCATTAACTGATGAAGACGAGAAAAATGTGAACAGAGAAATGTTTGTTTCTTGAAGTTGAACAGTGAACTGACTTTGGTATTTGCCTGGGAAAACACTATTACAGAGAACTAATGTCTTCACAGTAATATTTATAGCAGTGATCCTGTTTGAAACTAAAATTAAAATACGGGCCAAACTGAATCCCATGGTGTCGGAGACAATAGGCCATTTATTGATGAGAAAACCATAAACAAGCAGTCTGTCTGTAATAATACTTGAGGCCTGGATCGCAGCGGTGACTCATGGAAACAGCCGAGTATGGATGGGAAAAATAACACACAACAAAGGGAGTAATTCACAATAGAAGATGGAGGAGAAATGTTGAGAAAACGCACAACAGATGGAGGCTGTAATCAATACTGAAGCTGAGTTTCACATCTGCATCGGCCTGCAGGAAGGAAGCGTCTTTCCATCCGAGCGGCCGACAAGTAAAACCAGAGGTCTGTTGGCGTCTGTTCGTGGGAGAGGTCGTCTGCTTGTGATCAGATAAATGATACAAATACAGTAATAATGATAAATCAATATATCTACTGTAGGTTGGTCTCAAAGGAGGATATTAGTAGGTTTTGTAAAAATCTGCTGAACCAGCTCATGTTCACGAATTATTCTCCGTCAAACTCAAACAATGACGATAATCAGAGTTGACGATCGGTTCTTTAGGATTTTAGTGTGAAGTGTTTTGGTCTAGTTTTTATTTGTGTGCCTACTTTGAACCATCTGCTTATTTTTAGCTAACGATTTTATAATCCATATTGTTTATATTTATTTCAACAATTTACCGTCTACCTCTTGCTAACAATTTTAGCTGTTAACCGTAAATATTTTCGTCACATTTAACAGCTTTTTGTTGTTTTACTCAATACATTTCAAACGTTTAAAGTTTTGGTTAGTTTTAGCTAACATTGCCAGAGTTGATAACTTTAAAAAGCTTCTTTTTTTTTCAACTTTAGCTAAACTAACTAATCATCCATAACTTTTAGCCAATTTTTTTAAATTTAATTTAATTAACAGGCTTTAGCTGCTGTTAATTCCCCAGCTATCAATAACTTTGACGTAAAAATGAAACTTTTATCTTTCTGTTTGGCCTATTATTTGCATACGTTTTCTGATTTCAACCAAATGGAGTTATTAATCCGTCGTTGTTTTCTGTTTGCGTAAACGTCCATGTAAATGTTTGCGATTGTGTTTCACTCGACACTGAATCTGCGCCGGCGGCCGTTAGCGGCTCCTCGACCCAGTTCACGTTCTTATTATCGGTTTAATGGTTGTAATTTGGAGTTGAACGCACTCGTACCGTTTCCACAGTTGTATCGTGCGTCCTGTGACTCCGTCGGGATGAACTGTGATGTTGAAGTGTTTGGAGCTGCGTTGAGGCTGCTTGAACCATCAGTGCCCTTCGGCCCGCAGCTAACGACTCCCACCTCAGCGTTCGGCTTCTCCAGTGTCCAGAGGACATATGGAGAAGTGCTGAACCGGCTTCCTTCCCTTCGCTGCCTTCGCTGTCCTTCCTCGAGGCATTTTAAAACAATTTACAACCACAGAGTCACAACAAGGAAGTGTGGAACTGCACTTGCATATCGATTACCCACCGCACGCAGCACGGTATTACCATTAGCACAAAACCGGCCGTGACACAACCTCCGCTTTATTTTTTAAACTGTACTGACCTGCGATAAGAAAACCAGAAAACACTGCAGGTTCATCAAAATGATTTGATCATGAGTTCTTGTTCCTGCGTCTTTTAAACACCAACCAACCGGAGCGATAAGCGTCCTCGAGCCTCTCCAGTCGCTCCAAATAAGAATCCATCCTGTTCTGCTGAAGAGGCGTAACGACAGTTAAATTGATGCACATGGGGAAAGTGCTGGAATATCCTGCTGAAAATCAAATTAGGAAACTATCAGAGGAGTTGTGTGCAGTAAATCAGTCGTCCCCGTTCGAATAAATACCTCCAGTCTCTGCACTTCAAGACAAATTTACTGTCGTGGAGCTGCAGGGGAAAAAATATCTGGACGTCCAAAAGATCAGAGGACGCTAAAAATACAACGCATCAGATTTATTGTATCAGTATGTTATAATTAATAACATGTTTCTGCTTCTAAATCAACAACATGCATCTCCACAATGTCACTTTTTTTTATTTATGTACCAAAAGTCTGAATTTACACGTGACGTTCTCGTACGAAATAAATATATCGTCCGATGATGGTTATCGTTGTGCTCCACAGGTACGTCCACGTAAAACCCAGATGTTTGGATTTCACCTTATTTATTCAATCAACAGACACTTTGAAAGACGTCAATGTGAATTTGCAAGTTACAATCACAACGAGAAAAACAAAACAAAAAATGCTTCACAGCTCCTTTCTAACGAACCGTTATCGTAAAGTTTTGAAAGATTGCGTCGTTATAAGAATCTGAAATTTAACCAAATAAGAAGTACAGTTTCCTAAAAAACTGACCTCTGACCTTCGTTTCCATGGTAACACACTGACACGACTCACAATATCGGTGAAAAGCAGCCCGTAATTTGTGGTTTAAGTTTTGTTCGTATCGACGTTTCCTGCTACAGCAAACAGATCTGACTGCTTCGATCAAGAACGTATGACTAGATCTGATACGGCGCTACGACTAAGATTTGCTGCCGATTTGTCCCAGTGGTCACTCACGGTATTTCAGCAAAAAAAATCTCTCGAGTCCAAAGGGAAAAGTGAAACCTCAGCATGTAATAACACTGAGGGCCACTAGGGGCTGGCTCCAAAAAAACCTTAACTCCCTCCTTTACTGATCAGTGTCCTCGTGCTTTGGGAAAAAATTCATTCATTCATTCATTAGATATTAGGATTCAAACACAACTATGTTTGGGGGTGGGGCTTAGTGTCAGATCCCTCGCTCCTCCCCAGCTCGTCCAAATATGGTCGCTTCTGGCTCCAAAAAAGCAAACAGATGACATCACAGTTAGTTGGTACCTGTTCTGACCGTTAGATCTGAGCGGTTCTGATGGGCCAGCTTCATAAAGATGCGTCCGACTGGTCTTCAGTGGGTTTTTTTACAGTAAAATGGGAGTTAAAATGTCAGCTGACCTCCAGCTGAACTCTGAACTCAGACTTGTGTTTCCAGCGGAGAAACCGGTTTTGAGGCCGCGGTAATTTGTTGGAAATTTACTGTGGTTTCATGTTTTCCCAGTAAAACATCCTGTAACTGCAAAATTCTTGAAGAAGCTGTCGGCCATCTGCAGGAGAGAAGCTTCGACGGCTTCAACGGATGAATTCAGACGTGTGACTTGAACTCGGATCGAGATATGGAACTGGGTCCGGGTTTAAACAGGGTGTTGGTTCTGGGAGACCTGATCAGCTGGACCTCACTGGTGCTCTGCTGCCTGAATCCCTGCAGCTGGTTCAGACTAAAAGCAGGAAACTGTTGGCAGTCTACCTGCTGTGACATCACAGGTGGGTGTGGCCTGCAGGTGTTATTTAAAGCAGGAGAGTACAGGTGTATTAATTCCCTTTGGAGGAGGTCCTGCTTTTATTTATGCTGTTTGTGTCCTGCTGTTTAAAGTCACATTAAAGGTCTCTGATCTGAACCGGATCCTGCAGCTGGACTCACTTTTTATGTCCGACGAGTTTCTGATCTTCGTCCTGAATCTGAGGATCCGCCGGCTGACGGAGCGCGGAGGGGAAAAGGAGGACACTGCATCAGTAAATCCTCACTGAGCTCTTTTTCTTCGGTTCATCCGCTCGAGGAGAAAATGTGACGCAGAGCTTCCATGACGGCGGCGGCACGTCGAGCTGCCAGTAGAGGAGGAAATGAGACTAATTATTTCCTGAGAGGCAGTCAGACTTTTTCTCTGCAGGGCCGAGAGCTCCGGATAAACACCCACCTGAGCTGATCTACACCACCTCCTGCTGGGAGTGTGTGTGTGTGTGTGTGTGGGGGGGGGGGGGGGGGGGGGGGTTTCTGATCCATCATCTCCCCAACGAGCGAGGTCATCAATGGAAGTGATCAGAGGAGGAAACGAGGAAACAAGGTGAGGAGGAAGGAAGGGAAGCAACAGAGGAATTAAGTAAGAAATATAAAGTATCGGAAGAAGAAAGAAATTCAAGACTGATTAAGGAAACAAGGACCGAGAAAAAAAACAGATGGAAAAATGAAGAAATACTGAAAAAGAGGAAGAAAACAAGAGGCGTGATAACGAGAAGAGGAAGGAAAGAAAGAAGCAAACAGGAGAAATGAAAATGAACTGAGAGAGTGAAGTTAGAAAAAGAAAAACTAAAGTGGGAGAGGAAGGAAACAAGGAAAGGAGAGAAGGAACCAGGGATTGACAAAGGAAGAAATAAAGGACATGAAAAACCAAAATTACAGGAAGATGAAAATTTGAAACTTTCAGTTTTCATTTCCTGTAAAGCAGCAAATGAATCAACCGGTCGATTGAAGAGGAGTCGAGAAGAAAATCTCGTCAGTCTCATTAAGTCTTCCAAATTGTCGATATGTGGAGATTTGTTAAAGATGTCACATAACTCTTTATACACATGATTTATCAACAAACTACAACAAATATCCAAAAGAAAATGACTCAGATTCTCACATTAAAACGTCTAAAATCATTTTCAAGAATCTTTCTAAAAGGACACCGACCGGTTGAAGACGTCGTCTCTTAAACCAGGACGAAGCCTGCCTTTCTTTTTTTTCCCTGCATGCATTGCCCTGACGAGGAGCTGCGGGGATTTCTCTGCATTTGGCCGGAGAGGCCGCCTGTCAACACGCCCCGTCAACAAAGCCCCGTTTCCATGGAGACGCCCAAATAGGGGAAAAAAGGAGCGCGAGCGGCAGAGGCCAAATTGCATTTTCTTCTCCTGTGGAGTGAATTGGTCCGAACAAGGCAGCGAAGGAGCTGATACTTTAAACATGTCACTTACACTCAGACGCACGGCGGAGGAGGTTCACGCTGGTCCAGCAGAAAAAAATAAGAATAAAAATCAACAAGTGCTCTTTTACACATGGAAACATCATCATCATAATCACACATCAGAGAGTCAGCGGATCGAGGCGGGAAGAAAACCGGGAGGATGTTTTATAAAGACTGAGACAATAAGACAAAACAGCATGAGACGCTTTATTTATTTACATTCAAAAAGTTCAAATCTGCAGATCAATACGCAGCTGATCAGGTCAGACAGGAAGATTAATAACAGTAAAATGTGTAATTTCTGAAACCTGACGATACTACGTCCCGCCAACCGATATCTGTAACCTGACTGCACCACAGGCCTGTCAATCAAACAGACACGCCCCCAAAAACAGGTCTTCTTGAATCTTCTTTTCTAATGAATGAGGGATTATTTTCAGATGGACCTCCAGAAAACTAATAAGAAGGAGTGACTTTAGCTAACAACACCGAGATAACTGATGGACACATTTTATTCACTTTGGATTTGATGAGAGAAGTTGAATGGGAGTCTATGGAGCCGGAGGCTTTTTGGAGCCGACCTCTAGTGGCACTCGCTGGTATTGCAGCTGAAGACACTTCTGGATCAGAACCATTTTACAGACCTGAAGCTACGAACTCTTTTATATCCAGTCTGTGGTTGTTAAAAAGAAAAATTTCAGGAAGGCAACCCACTGTTATCCTTCACTATGCCCCGTCCACCTACAGCACACACCTGTCAATCAAACCAGACACAAATTTATTTAACATTAATTTTGGAAAAACGGTTGCAGATTCACATCAATGCTGGTTTAAATAGTTTTGATGCTGAATACTTCCTGGCGAGTGTTTTGCTTATTCATGTTTATTCGTCACGTCCGCTGTGTAACGACCTTTAAATACTTATAATTTAAGTTTGTAAGATCGAACAACTCTGAACAGTTATTTATGCTGATGAATAAATGTTTTTACAGTTTCAACTCAGCTGTTTTCAAAGATCTTCATAGAATTTGTGTCTTTTTACGACTTCTTCGTTTTATTGTCTGAATCAAAGGTTTTCTGTCGACGTGCTGCTGAACGAGTCGTCTGCTACAAACCACCTCCTGTAATCTGTCTCCGGCTTTAATGAAGCTCCATCTGGAACCATGAGTTCATGTTTTACCCCCCGAACGTCTCTTCAGACCGATCGTAGCGTTTCTCCCGACAGATCGAGGCCACACTGACTTCTCATTTCCCAACTTTTCATTGACGTGTCGTATTTAAATAAAATCCAGAAGTCCACCACTTCAGAAAGCTTCGGAGGTTTACGACATCACTGCAACTAATTTCACAGCATCTTCCATCTGAGCTGGATTCAGTTCTAATGAGTTCTACCGAGGAGGTCCATTAGTTCGGTCCTCAGAGGACCAACAACGTTTAGTTTGAGCTGCCTTTTGTTTTTAATGTGTTTCTAAAGTTCAAGTCGACATTCAGGCTTCTACGATTGATTACTTTCAATGTCAATTAATTGGTTGATGAATCATCAAAACAACGTTCATCATGATATTAAAAGGTAAAATAGTTGCTCACGATTTGGCAGTTTTTTTTTTTCTTTTTTTTCTCAAAAATGTAATTTGTGGAGTTTTAAGTGAATTTTTTGTCTGTCTTCAGGAGTCCTGTGTGGTTCTTGTGGTTTCCAGGAGTCCTGTGTGGTTCTGATGGTCTTCAGGAGTCGTGTGTGGTTCTGGTGGTCTTCAGGAGTCCTGTGTGGTTCTGGTGGTCTTCAGGAGTCCTGTGTGGTTTTGATGGTCTTTAGGAGTCCTGTGTGGTTCTGGTGGTCTTTAGGAGTCCTGTGTGGTTCTGATGGTCTTCAGGAGTCGTGTGTGGTTCTGGTGGTCTTCAGGAGTCCTGTGTGGTTCTGGTGGTCTTCAGGAGTCCTGTGTGGTTTTGATGGTCTTTAGGAGTCCTGTGTGGTTCTGGTGGTCTTTAGGAGTCCTGTGTGGTTCTGATGGTCTTCAGGAGTCGTGTGTGGTTCTGGTGGTCTTCAGGAGTCCTGTGTGGTTCTGGTGGTCTTCAGGAGTCCTGTGTGGTTTTGATGGTCTTTAGGAGTCCTGTGTGGTTCTGGTGGTCTTTAGGAGTCCTGTGTGGTTCTGATGGTCTTCAGGAGTCGTGTGTGGTTCTGGTGGTCTTCAGGAGTCCTGTGTGGTTCTGGTGGTCTTCAGGAGTCCTGTGTGGTTTTGATGGTCTTTAGGAGTCCTGTGTGGTTCTGGTGGTCTTTAGGAGTCCTGTGTGGTTCTGATGGTCTTCAGGAGTCGTGTGTGGTTCTGGTGGTCTTCAGGAGTCCTGTGTGGTTCTGGTGGTCCCTGTCCCGGTCCTTGTATGGACACCGTCGGTCCCCCGAGGTGACTAACGTCTTCCAGTCCTCCTCGTGGGCTGAAGGAGGTTTTGGGTCGGCGGTACCGAGTGGGTTTGCGTGTTGTTTCAGACGTCAGCCACCAGACCGCCGTCAGACGCTGTGTTTTTACGGTGCGGTCGGGTAACTGGACCCGAGCCCGCGGGACAAGACAAGGGCTAATAAGTGGAGGCTGTACAGTAGCACCTACTGTAGGTTTACGGGCTCGCTGCTGCTGCGGGAACACGTCCAGATGTTCACTGAAGTCTGGATAAATAGAGCTGTGAAGTCCCGGCTGTGTTCTCCAAACATTTTCCTTACTATAATTTGAATTTTATTATAAACTCTCAGTCTAACAAGCCAGTGAAAGAGCAGCCGTAAACAAGAGAGCAGCTCCTGGAGGTGAAGACACCAGCAGCTTTTCACAGAGAAGACGAGGACTCGAAGCTTCAGCCGGCAGCTCAGGGACAGAAAAACACCAGAGACCAGACACCAGAGGCTTCATTACTGGAACAAAGACATACCAAGAATACACAATAATAGAGCCGACAGGGAGGACGAGCAGGTGGAGCAGGATTTGAGGATTTTCACACTTTGACCGGTTTAAAAAATGGAAATAAAGATAAGAAAGTTTAGAGACTGAAAGACAGAAAAAGATACATTTTACTTTTCATCATCATTCTGGAAAAATCCAACTAAAATTCACAAACTGAATGTCTGAAAACGAAGATGAGCAGAAAAAATTGTCGTATTTTTAGATCAATAAAGTTCTAAATCTCAACTCGGACAAAAACTTCCAGAAAAAGTTGAACGATTTCATGAGCGCTGCGATTCGGTCCAAAACTCCAGAACAACCTGAACTCGTTCTGTCGGCTGACGAGAAATCCTGTAAGTGTCCATAAGAACGGACGTTTGGACATTTGGACATTTGGACGTTGACGTTGACGTTGACATTCAGCTGTTCGTTCTGCTGATGAAGTTCATGTAATACGACTGAAAGCTCAGACTGGAGCTCCCACTTCCTGTTGGCGCCTGCACACGTGAAACTTCTTTAAATTTGTTGTTTTCTTCGACCAAAAGTTCAAAAACCCTCAAAAGATTCAATTTGCAATATCTGAAAAAGAAACACAGGAAGTTCTTTGATTTGAGAATCTGGAACCAACAAACAGTTGAGTTTTCTTTTTCTAATATTTATGGTTTAAATATTAAACGTGCTGTTTAATAACCGCAGGTTGCGTTCAGGAAACCTCGTAGATACATAAAACACCTGGACTCTTCCAGACTCGGTGACCTTTCACACCTTTCACACCTTCACACAGTCCTGATGGTGGAGAATGGACCAACCCGTCCTCCAGCCTCATCCCTTCAGAGACTTTTGTTCCAGGTGAGCTGAACGTCGGGCGGTTCTAGTCCAGACTTCGGGGAGCGGAGCTGAAAGTGCGAGAGATTAACACTCCTGCAGCAACATGTTAACGGGCTGCAGCCGAGGATTAGAGCGTTGCCACCGGCCATTACTGTAGTTATGGAGAATTCAGTCGGGATATAATGAGAGGCATTTGTTTGAGTCTAAGAGGAACAGTCTATTAAAAACAGAGCTCGTAAATACTCCCATGTCCACACCTCCGGAGAAACACAGGCCCGTCTGACAGAAGATAATAAGCAGTAGTGGAGTCGGTTTTAATAACGCGACCTCCCTCGCCTCCGTCTCTTTCCATACTGCCGCTGCAGAGTCCAGGCGCTCGGCTGCAGCTTGTAAAAGTCAGACAGCTCTTAAAAACGTGGAGGAGGAATGTTTGATGGGTCCAGAAGCGATTAAAGAAGTCGTCCTCGTCGTCCCAGCTGACCTCATATCTCCGTAGGAAAATGTGTAAATGTGGAGCACTTGACAGAGAAAGCAGTGAAGTCCGTCTGCTTTTTACAGGATTTCCATTTGGGAGATGATTTCAGAGGCAAACATACTTTTTTAATCACAGCGTTTATCTGACGGCTCCTTCTGAACTACAGATGATCTTTGCTTCTCAAAATGAACCATTGGAGCCGAGAACGATCAATAAGTTCTGTGTTCCTGAACGCCGCACGGTGCTGCACACGGAGCAGCAGGATCAATAAGTTCAGAGGGTTCCTGAACGCAGCACGGTGCTGCTAACGGAGCAGGAGGATCAATAAGTTCAGAGGGTTCCTGAAGGCAGCACGGTGCTGCACACAGAGCAGGAGGATCAATAAGTTCAGAGGGTTCCTGAACGCAGCACGGTGCTGCACACAGAGCAGGAGGATCAATAAGTTCAGAGGGTTCCTGAACGCAGCACGGTGCTGCACACGGAGCAGGAGAACCAACAACCTCCATGAGGAAGTATTCAGTTATTGATCAACACGTTAATGTGACCGCTGCTACGTGAACATTAGTGATGTCATCACGAAACCTGAAACTGGAGCAGAGAAACATTCAACACGTCTGCTTACAGCCGAGTGTTCCTGAGCCCACGCAGTGATTTCCACTGATTCCTCTCCACTGTGAGCGAAGTGTCGTCATGTTTCCCCTCAAACGCCTCAGAAGGTCCCAGTGGAACTTGGTGTTGACAGTCTGACTCTGGGGGACGAATTCACAGTGACACAAAGAAAACCCAGCTGGTGTCTCCTGACCTGACGCGCCTTCTTCGTTCTCGGACAGTGAAGCTCCGCCCCTCCCGAAACGTGACTGTCACTCAGGACCCCTGCACAACTCAAAAGCTGACGATAATGACGCAAAATCTTACGTTAGTGTCCCGAAACTCAATGAACTGCTAACTGCTGAGTCTGCAGTCTCTGAACCTTCTACTCTTGTATTGTTTACTTTCCATCACATGACGAAGTAAAAATCTAAATGCATTCTGTGACATTAAAAAGGTCTTGAAGCATTATGAGTCCGGTGACGTGTCAAACCCAGTCTGGTGAAGTATGTCAGAGTTGTTCAGTGAGTTCAGTCTGTTGATCCAAAGTAGATCAATTCTTCTGCGGTGATAAACTGGGCCGAAGTGTTGACTCGCATACTTTCCATCGTTCGGCCCGATTCGGTATCTGGAGCTCTTCATCAATGAGCCGTCCGACTGTTCCAATATTGAACCTTCGTCATTCTGAAAACACCGTTTACGAGCGCTGGAAGCTGCAGCTAAGAAAACAGCCGTTGCTGCAGGTGACGCTGCCACTTCATTCAGCCGTGACATCACTCGCTCTCGGCGGACGCACCGGCCTGAACACCAATGAGCTCCAATAACAAGTCCGGTGACGGGAAGGAGCCGTGATATCGGCTTCATTACAAAAACCTCAGAAGGTCGGAGCAATTATTGCACAAATGAATGCGAGCAGCGTCGGTGAGACTCGGAGTTCAAACAGGTTGCCGGGCGGCCGCGACACCTCCAATGAACGTCCGAACACGAGTCAGGAAAACAATCTCTCCGGTTCATTGGCGTGTCTTCGGTTGTTTTTTGTGTCTTCGGTTGTTTTGTGTCTCTTCATGTTTGTAGGTTTGTTCGTGTCTCTTTGATGTAACGTTGTGTCTTCGTGGGTGTCTAACATCTCTTTGCAGTTGTTTAAATCCCGGCTGGATGAGTGAATAAGCTTTCCGATGCTCTGATCTCGGGGCCCCTTCAGTAATCCTTCCATCAATGTTGGAGCTGCTGTCAGAGCTTTAAAGTTTCAGGCCTCCTAAATCTGAAAACCCTGCAGTCCAAACAAAACAAATGACTGCTTTGTGGAGTTCATTAAATGAGCGCGACAGATTCCTCCTGTAACAATGAGCGACGTTACAGCTCGCCGTGTTGTGTTTTCATATATTCCAGCCGTCGGAGTAAGTTGCTGCTGACAGCTGCGGTCAGCTCGTCTGCCGGTCCTCGCCTCGGTTCGTTCCTCCAATCCAGCCTCCAGCTGCCGCCCGGCTGATCCGTAATGTCGCGTAAACATCATCCGTCCGTCCGTCCACACCCTGCGCTCACTCCGTACCCGGTAATTGTAAGAAAAGTCTGTTAATCAGCAGGACGAGCGAGCGAGGCCGGAGCTGAATCATCTCATCGGGCCTCGGCGGGGTCCACCCTTCAGGGAGATGCTGCGCTCCACGTCCAGGAACAACTGCTCACTTTTTCCCCCCAAAAAACTTAAAGCTAACATAATTACTGAAAGGTTGAGAGGCCGACAGGCAGCAGGCTCTCCGACCGGCCGCCGGCCGCTCAGTGGAAAAGCTACACTGAAAACCAACACACTTAATGACACCTTGATTCAGGGTCGGACACTGGCTTGAAATGTCGAGGATGTGACCCCCCCCCCCCCGTCCCCCTTAACCAGACTATAAACAACAACCTGCCAAGGTCTACCTGAAAATTAACAGGCTTAATGACACCTTTATTAGTCATCTGCTCAGACGCCCCTGGTGGCAAGGCTCTCCCCAACAGCTCTGGAAACTCTGGATCACCGCGACGCTGACTAACGCTCTGTTTACATACCAGAGAGGGCCAACACCGGCCGACCTGCTGCTGCTGCTGCTGCTGCTGCAACGCCTTTAGTATTCCCTGAATAACGCGGAGCACCAGTACATGCACCGGGAAACACTGAACAATCAATCATCATTCTGTAAATACTAATGTACATCTGATCTCCCTCCAACTATGTCTGTCTGGTGTACCCCGACCTCCAGCACACAACTCTAGAGACACAACTATAACGGAGACACAAAACAACAACAAGGAGACACAAAGCAATAACAAGGAGACACAAAACAACAACAAGGAGACACAAAACAACAACAAGGAGACACAAAACAACAACAAGGAGACACAAAACAACAAGGAGACACAAAACAACAACAAGGAGACACAAAACAACAAGGAGACACAAAACAACAACAAGGAGACACAAAGCAATAACAAGGAGACACAAAGCAATAACAAGGAGACACAAAGCAATAACAAGGAGACACAAAACAACAACAAGGAGACACAAAGCAATAACAAGGAGACACAAAACAACAACAAGGAGACACAAAACAACTGCATTAAGATGAAAACAACTTCTCTGTAAGAGGGTGGGAGCCTGTTATACGTCCTACCATGAATATACTTAATATTATTATTAATCGGACACGTCAGCTGCTGGAGACGAGTGAAAGTCCAACTGTGCTGACTCTTATTGCCTCTGGCGTTTCTGGGGTCCTTTCTGCGTGTCGGGTGGAGTTTATGTGTCTGAAAACACGGTTTTCATGTGCAGTCATGTCGAGTTATGAAATAATGTAAAATGTTTGGCAGAGCGTGATGTAATTAGCAGCAGGGGAGTTGTGGAAATGCAACATGTTAAGTTGCCATAATAGCACGACAAACACAGTGTGAGCGGTCTCCATGCAGGCCGGAGCTGTGCAACACCGACCTGCAGCTCTGCAGGGCAATCAGGACCCAGGGCAGCCGGCCAAGCCCCGCCACACGTTTATAAGCAATTAAAAAGCCATTTATCATCCTCTTCTCAAAGGTGCCTAACCACAGTCACACAGTCGCCTGGTCTGCGGTGGAGTTTCTAAATGTGCCCTGCGAAGTGGCCCAGTTTTTAATGAAGAGGAGAGAAAAGTCAGCAGAGCTCAGAAACCGTGGGCTGACAGACAGAAACATCACCGCAGAACACTAATGCTGCTTAAACAGGAGCTCTGCTGAGTGCTCGGTCATGTCTGGACACGACCGACGGAACGACCCGGCCACCGGCGTTCAGAGGGTAGCTTTACCGGTACCGAGTGGACCGCTGCAACGATATTCCTGTTCCCATAGTCACTAATATTCCTGTTTCTAAAGTCATTAATATTCGTTTCTAAAGTCATTAATATTCGTTTCTAAAGTCACTAATATTCCTGTTTCTAAAGTCACTAATATTCTTATTTCTAAAGTCATAATATTTGTTTCTAAAGTCATTAATATTCGTTTCTAAAGTCACTAATATTCTTATTTCTAAAGTCATAATATTTGTTTCTAAAGTCATTAATATTCGTTTCTAAAGTCACTAATATTCCTGTTTCTAAAATCATAATATTCCTGTTTCTAAAGTCATAATATTCATTTCTAAAGTCACTAATATTCCTGTTTCTGAAGTCATAATATTCATTTCTAAAGTCACTAATATTCCTGTTTCTAAAGTCATAATATTCATTTCTAAAGTCACTAATATTCCTGTTTTTAAAGTCACAAAATCACCAACTTAAGTGAAAAAGTTAACTTAAGTCAAAAAGGTAAAACTGTATTTAAGGAGATTTCAGGTCATGTGACTGGAGTGTTTTCAGTTCAGGTGAGTTTGTTCATCTGGTGACACTTTGTTCGGAGGGGTGAGTGGGTTCGGTGGTGTTTAATACTCTTCCTCGTCCCTCCTCCTCTTCCTCCCAGTAGCCATCAGCAGCGGTTTGTTAATGCAGAGCTCATTTAGTGTTTTACACACTTCTTTAAACGACTGTGAGCCTGGCCGGTTTCCTGAGTGACCGAACACGCCCATGGAGGCGACGGCTTCGCCCCGTAACCACAACAGCAGCACAGCAACATGACTCAGCCACTCGACATCAGCGCCTGTAAACGGGATTAATGCAGTACTTCTGATTATGGTGCAGACAGGTTGTCCAACTACCAATAAAGTTCCTCCTGGGGAAGAAATGGGCACCATGTTGAGATGAAAGGAGCCGAACCCTTTATAGAAACATTAATTAATTTAAATGCACTCAGATTTTAACTGTGAGCCCTAAAT
Source organism: Embiotoca jacksoni (assembly GCF_022577435.1). NCBI lineage: Eukaryota > Metazoa > Chordata > Actinopteri > Embiotocidae > Embiotoca > Embiotoca jacksoni. Next base: position 915,815 of record NW_027185439.1, read on the forward strand.
ATTCTCTATATATAGTCTAAATATATAACGCCAACAGCAGAGGACCTCATTTTGATCCTTGCGGAACACCTTCATCAGCTGTTTAACTGACTTAAAGCATGATGGGAGAATTTTTATTATTTCCGAGGTTTCAAAATGTAAATTTTAACTTGTCAAAGTAAGCAAAAGTAACGACATTTTAGAACTATACATGTTTAAAAAAAACTATTGGTATATAGACTAAATGAGATTTAAAATCCTATTGGCAGACCTTCGGTTTGGGCGTCAGGTCTTCGCTGCAGGTGCTGCGACTCAGCGACAACCTGCACCGCTGGGTTGGTTTCACCGAGGCCATGTGGGGGGAAATGCCCGTTTGTAAAGTGAGCATCCGTCATGGTGACAGGAGGCCTGAGACGAGCGGAGAGGCAGCTGAGTGAGGCCATTCAGGCCGCTGGAGCACCGACACACAACCAGCTCTGTCCGACGGCGTGGGTAAACATCTGCCCGGGCGACCGCTCACCACTTCAGACCTCACACACCAGCCAGGAGAACACACCGCCGAGTTACGCTCCGAAGAGTGCTCAAATCTTTATTTAACGACAGGCAGCAACAACACAAAATATGAGATGAAAAGTTCTGCTTCAAAGAGATCTAATTGGACCTCATTTAATATTTAACAGATCAATCAGTCGCAAATCCTCAATGATACGTTTCGTTCTCTTCATTTTATCAGCTCCGAGTTAAATTAAATCTGATGGAAACACGTTGACACCAACAACTGTTTGACAACCTAATATGATGACAGGAGCTGCAGTGTGTAACATCATTCATGTCTCCGAGCCTCGTTTTAAGCTTCTATCTGCTCACATTCAGTCAAACTGACCCTTTAATAGCAGCAGAACAGTGTGTGAGCAGCTCCTGTCTGCAGTGCATGATGGGTAATCAGACGACTATCACTACATCCCTGTGATACTGAAGGAAACCTAAAAACACGATGATTCTCAGGCAGCTTCTGAACTGCCTTTTTTCTCTGATTTATGAGTTTATTTACGTTGTTTGTGCTGCTGAATGTCTTACAGTTTAAAGTCCCCTTCAGAACCAGCGGTTAAATCACCAGGAACCACAGTGACTATGTTCTAATGTGAACTCAGAACCATCAGCCAAAGTTAACAGAGGTGTTGGTGTGTTGCCAGGTTCTGACCCGGGACTCTTCGACTGTCATTAACTTGTCAGGTCTGATGACTGAGAGAGACCTGCCCACGAGGCCACAAACTGACGGTGGTCTGAGCTGAGCGACCCCAAAACCAAACCACAGCTGCTTTCAGACCGCTGCCCCTGCCCCCCTACCCCTCTACCCCAGTAGGCCTCCGCTGACGGGAATCCACAGCACCTGCCTTGCTCAGGTCGGCCAATGCACAAATAAACCCACAGCAGCTAACAGGCAAACAGAGCGTCTCTACAAACACACATGTAGACGGCAGCCGAGTGAAGTTTAAATTTAGTATAAATAACTCATCAGTCCTTCCACACCAAACATAATCTGACACTTTATTTATAATTAATGATGAGAAACTTTTCGGGCAAACATGCCACATTTTTTTGTTTGTTTCTGAATCAATGAATTCCTCATCCTCTTTGTGAAAGTAAACTTAATATATTTGTTTTGGGAGCGTGTTGATAAAAATATCAACAAAAATATATATCTAGTATAATATCAGACCGAAACTTTTTTCTTTCTTCCTGATTGGAAGAAAATCTGCCCTGAAAATGTCTTCATGTGTAATCAGTATTTTTCCGCTGGTTTTCGTGGACCGGTCAAGTGTCTCCTTCAACACCAAATTAAAGCGTCATTATCCCGTCATGTTACTCCTCAGCAGAGTTCAGCCCGGCGAAGAGAACACTCAGAACAATCTGATCTTATTTGAGAGTTTGTTTGGAGAACTGAGCGACTACCGGCTTATAATGACCCATAATCCTCGGCGAGGCTGCCGGTGTGGACTTTCAGCCTTGGAGCCGAGAGCAGTCGGAGGGTTTGGAGGGTTCGGAGGGTGGAGGGTTTCAATGGTTCGGAGGGTGGAGGGTTTGGAGGGTGTGGAGGGTTTGGAGGGTGGAGGGTGGAAGGTTTGGTGGGTTTGGAGGGAGGAGGGTGGAGGGTTTCAATGGTTCGGAAGGTGGAGGGTTTGGAGGGTTTGGAGAGAAGAGGGTTTGGAGGGAGGAGGGAGGAGGGTAGAGGATGGAGGGTGGAGCACGCTGCCTGCTGTTAACAGAGGAAATAAGTTAACAGGATTCAATCACACAGCAGCCAATTGAATTATGTCGTTATTCTGAGTTCAGGTGGAAAAACTCCGTCTGCTTCTTGACTGCAGGTCAGCTGAGGAACACGTTCCACTGGAGAGGAACTCTGGGTGGAACCGAGACGGGCTGCTGGTTCTGTTCAAGGTCCGCCGGGAGGGAAAAGTTCAGTTCGTCTTCGTTCAGAACTAGACGGGAGAAACCTGCTGGGACGGACGGACGGATGGACGGACAGACGGTGGACAGACGGTGGACAGACGGTGGACGGACGGACGGTGGACGGACAGATGGACGGACAGACGGTGGACAGATGGTGGACAGACGGTGGACGGACGGAAGGTGGACGGACGGTGGACGGACGGTGGACAGACAGACGGTGGATGGACATCACGATGATCCAGAACACTTGGAGCAGGAAGTGACCTGACCTCCACTCATACGGTTTTCAGACGGACGCAGGAACGAGTGCTCAGAAATCAGAAATCAGCCCTGAAAACGTCCGTCGGTCTGTTGACAGCGTTTTAAAGTCAGCTGACGTGTTCGAGGAACGCAGGTCGAATTCCTCAGATTGCGACAGATTTGTGCCCCGAGATCAACCTGCAGGTTTCCAGGACGGACGATGAAACGCTGAGAGCTTTCTGTCCTTCGGGAGGTTTCAGATAAAGATTTAGCAAAAATGTTTCCTCAGGAGTCTGAGAGGAACAAAAAGCAGCCGGTCTTATCTGCTGCTGACGTCCGTCTACGTTTTATAACTGGACCTCCATGTTTACCAGCCGTCGGGAACTTTTTGAGCGTTCATGATGAAAGCGAACAGTAAAAGTCTCCAGCAGCTCTCGGAGAGTCGCAGGAGGTTAAAACTCCTCTTCATCTCAGCGTTTCTGTAAACATCCACATTAAAGTGTGCTGCAAACATCAGAATGGTAGAAAAGCGGCTGCAGCTCCCTCCAGTGCAGTAAAACACTTCATTCAGTCTCAGCGGCCTTTTAAACTTATCTGAAAGGTTGAATTTTTGGCCTCCAGCAGCAGCTTGTTGGCTTCTTCTGGCTGCATCACACCAGGATGCCGATCAAGTGCGCTAGTTAGCGTTAGCACAAATACACCCGACTCCAGCACCAGTTGTCTGTACGTGGAAATGATCTGCTCTCTGGAACGTTTCATCTCAGGAACGCCTCGAGGGAATCTCTTCAAATTTGGTGCAAACGTTCACTTGGACTCGAGCGTGAGCTGATTATATTTGGGTGTTCGAAGGTCGCTGTGTTCTCGTGTCCTTCCCGTTCTTGTGAACGCGACACCATCACTGATTGGCAGAAGGACCGACGGTGCCCATCACATCCTGAACCTGGGACTCTGCTGATTCAGCAGATCTTCTGCGTGTGTGAAAATATCCACCTCTTACAATCCGGAGCTTCTTTACGGCAACATCCAGATTTGAACCATCGTCTGTTGTCATGGCAACAAATTCCTTCAAAGTCCTCACTACAGATGTGACGTGAGTCTGGAGAATGACAGCCACCTGATGGAGGAGGAGCTTCTGGTTGTTTTAGAAACTCAAGCAGTTATCAGCTCCAGTTGAGTTTATTTATTGAGACTTCATGAAGTGTGTTCTGGTGAAACCTGCTCAGAGACCCAGTAAAGCTGGAAGCAGACTAACATACAGTTCTAATAATGATCATAATAATGCTGGTGAAGACCTGCCGAGGGTTTGGTTCTGTGCGATGTGGACAGAAAACAGGCCGACTGGCTGCACGTCAACCGGAGCGTCGCTGCGATCCGGCGGAGTGTTGAAAGCAGGAAAAGCTGCGGTCTGTGGTTCTCCTTCAAAGATAAGCAGTTTAAACATTAGACGAGCGGCTGCAGCGTTCGCCTCCCTTCAGGAATGTGAGCGGTGAAAGCAGCTGCCGGCACCGAGCGGCGGCCCGGAGACGCTTCCACGGATCTGGAACGGATTATCGTACAGAACCAGATCAAGGCGCCGTTAATACGAGGTGACGTCGCACCGAGTCCTTCGTTAACCGAAGCAGAGAAGAACAACAGCTCGTTACCATCCGAGGAAATATTCCTGCTCCGTAGAGCGGAGACTCCACGTTAACCCTCCGCTCACCGCTCATCAACAGCTTACAGCCTGATCCTTTCATAGAAAACTCAATCACATCCTCAAATACTGAATGTTGAATACAGAATATTAAAACAACTTTTTCTTCATTGGTTTAAAGTAACAAAGTCCTGGATTCATTCTCGATCTCACATTTATAATGAATAGATATAGAAACACTAAGAGGACATTCCTGAAATGGAAACCTCATCCTGCTGAGATGTTCTGTCGGTCAAAGGTCCAGAGGAGGCGAGAAGCTGGTGAAGGACCTGGTTGGACCGGTTGGTGTCTTTGAACTGGAGTTCAGTCTGAAACGATGAAGCACCGAGGATCCAGAAAGTACTTTTACATGTCCAGATGTTCTTTCAAAAAGTTGTGATGGTTTTTATGAGCGTGTAGTTCAGGAGGTTTTAGAGCTCTTGAATAACGGTGGACCAGGAAGGTTCACAGGTTCTTGTTGAGGTTTTAGAGATTTTAACGAAGTTCCAAATATCTTTGAGTCGGTTTTCTAGAAGTCTTCTGGATCGTGGAGGAAGATGGCTGCAGGAAGCAGGAAGTGATTCAAACATCTTAAAATCAGAGTGAAGAGCAGCTGCTGTCGTCTCAGTTCTTTGGACTGTTGGCTTGAAGAGTTCCAGAGATGCTCTTCAGTTGGAGGAAACATCTCGAACCCAAACGCAGGTTTTACAGCTGTTGGGTCGATATTTGCTGACAGAAATCTGAGACTGGAGTTGGATGATGTCACCTCGGTGCTGTAGAATACGTCTCATAGCTCTATATGTTCATGTTTTGGCTCTGTTGTCTCCCAGAGAACACGAAGACAACTCGTCATCGTGGTCTTCATCAGCCGTTGGTTTGGAGGCCCAACAGGACTCATCATGGAACCAACATGTCAAACATGACGTCATCCCATCAAGGCGTCTCCGGGCGGGTGGAGACGCTCCGCTGTCTCCTCACACTGCCCCCCTCCCCTCTCCCCTCTCCCTCCCCAGCACACACACACACACACACACACACACACACACACACACACACACACACACACACACACACACACACACACACACACACTACCACATGACCAACCAGCAGACAGGATCATCAGCGAACACCCAGAGTGACGGTGTGTCTGCAGGGAGACTCACAAGTAAACAAACTGAACTCAAACACAACATGAAGTCAGCGCTGATACTGATCACACACACACACACACACTCCTCTCTCACACACATACTCACACACACACACACACAACACACACACACACTCACACTCACGCACACTTACTCACACACACTCACACTCACACACACACACACACACACACACACACACATACTCACACTCCTCTCTCACACACACACACACACTCACACTCACACACACTCACACTCTCACACTCACACACACTCACACTCTCACACACACACACACACACACACACACACACACACACACACACACGGCGGTGTCGTCTTTCAAAACAGACAAACTGGGCTTCCGCCCAAATCTGTCGACTGCGTTTTATGTTGTGTTTTCATGTCACAGTACATGAAGGGTGTGTTCAGCATTCAGCTCCAAAAGCGTGTTTTATGTACGCAGCAGATTCAGGAAGAACTCAGACCTCCGAACTTTTTACAAACTTCTTTGGTTGTAGGTTTCCAAAGGTCCTTAAAAAGGAGGTCTCAGTGAAGGTCCTTCAAGAGTCTGAAATATGGTTTGAAGAAGTCTTGGAGGAGGTCTAGAGATTGATGCGGAGGTTTAAAAGGTGATTACAGAGACTTTAGACGTCTTTAGAGTTTCAGTTGTTTCTTGGAGAGGTTGGACATGTCCTAGAGGAAATTAAAAAGGTGCGATTGTCTCTTGAAATGTTCTGGAGGTCTTGATGGACATTTAGATCTTGAACAGATCTTGAACAGATTGAAGATGTCTTTGAGAGGGTTGGGGCATCTTTGTTGAGCTCGTAGAGGTCTTGAAGAAGTCCCAGAAGTTTAGGAAAGGTTCTACAGGTCTTTGAGAAGGGTCTTGAAATTTTGAAAAGCTGCCAGTGGTACTTTTGTATTTTCCAGAGGTCCTTAGAAAGGTTGTGCACGTCTTTAAGAATATTTTATGTGGAACTCAGTAACTCTATTTCCCCGTTTAAAAAACGTACCAACGGTGTACCTCAAGGCTCAATTCTGGGTCTTCTTCTGATGACTCGTGTTCATGTCTTCCTGTCAACTCCAGTCTGGTTGGCCTAAAAGATGGATGAAATGAAGGGTTGCTATTTTACCAACCAACACCTGTATTTGTGTTATTTATGCCTTCATTTCTTTCAGTCTTAATAACTATAATTTCCGCTAGCTCTCTTTTCTCATCTATAAAATGTATTTGTGGCTCAATTCAGGGAACTTTCCATCTTCTATTGACATGGTGAGGTATGAACCACTGACAACCTGTGACGGAGAGAAAGTAACGGAGGACAAGGAAAAGGCTAAATTATCACTGGCTATATTTATATAAAGTGCTTTACAATTTGCCTCCCATTCGGGACAAGTCATAGATTTGGACGTGACGGGACACGAGTCCGACCGCCTGAACAAGTCCGAACATTAAAGGACACGACGAGTCCTTCTGGACAGGTCAGACCAGGACGGAGGTTTTTCCAGCCTGTCAGAGCGTTGGACAGCTCGCTGCCTCCTCTGACTCCTCCGGCTGCGAGCTGTCGTCTCTCAGACCTCCTGAGAAGCTGCTGCCGCCTCCAACTGGCAGATTTCCCAGCAGCCCCTCCTGCAGCTGGTGTCTGGGGGGTCCAGATGCTGCCGAGACACTCGCGGGCAGTTTGACAAACTTCTATGGGAGGTATTTAAAGTGAAACTTGGTGTTAAACTCACAGGATTAAAGTCCTCACTGCTAAGTCGTCATGATAAACATCACACTGCACTTTTAGGAGGGCATCAAGTACAATTTGTCTTTTACAACCAAATCTACAACAAATGAGCTTCATGTATGACTCTTCTGCTTTTAGTCGCGTTTTATGAGCGTCTTTGGTGCCAGAAATGTGTTGATGTGTTCTGCTTTATCTCACGATAGCACAGATTCATAAAAACAAACCTTTTGGCATCGAGCCTTCTTCGGGGTGTCCGACTGATCTCAGAACACCTGGTTCTGTTCGGTGTTACGACAACAGGAATCTTCTACTTGGAAGATGTTGTAGGTTAGAACATTTGTCGACGTGCCCAAGAAGCAAATTCAAAAATGCAGCAACATCCAGGTCCTCGTTCGTTGGTTGGGTTTCTGCTGTTTGGTTGGAGACGGCGGTACCGGTCGGTTCATGAAAGATCTGACTGAGTGAACATCACTCTGAATAATACATCCCAGTTCCTATTTATAATTCATTTCATGTTTTCTCATCTGTAGTTGGAAGCTGCTGGTGTAAAATCTGCTGTTTCCCTTCGTTAGGAAACCAACGAAAGGAAACAGCAGACTTTATACTCTATAACTGAGAAGATGTCTGCGAAGATCATCAGATGTTCTGGTTCATCAGCGAGGAGGTTGGGGTGGATGGATGGGTCGACAGAAACACAGAGGAAACCTCTGTTCACTTCCTGTTTCAACCTGTCAATGTTTACTGTTGTAACCATGATGACAAAGGTCCTTTAAACACACTGAAGTATATATATGATATTGTTATTGGTTTGTTTTGTCCCAAAAGTTCTTCAAAAATGTCTTTTTCTTTTCTCTTTTCTTTTTTGTGACTGTGACGAGCAGGTCTGCAGTGTTTCTGAGAGCCGGACTGGTCTGAGATCAGACTTAGTTGCCGCTGCGACCACAGAGCTGCTGGCAGACGCTCCGGCAGGCTCGGTAAGCCCCGACTTACTGCGAGGCCTCCGACGCGAGCCAGAACTGTATTCCTTTCTGCTTTGGTATCATAACACGAAGAGCTCTCCGGGTTTAGAGCGACACCACAGACTTTATCCACAACACAACGCCCACTGCTGCTTTTAATAGCGCGCCTGTCACACGGCGGTGGAGGTGGCGTGCGGTGCATCGGGAACACGCAGGAAGACAGGCGGTGCTAATGTGATCAACTCTGAGAATAATTCCTCTAAATGAGAACGCGGTTTAATAACGTGTCTGAAGAAGAAGAAGAAGAAGAGGTGGAGGTCTGTGATGAACAGTCTCCATCTAGTGACACTGTGGCCCGCCCACGCCGGCAGCAGCCAATCAGAGCGCCTGAGCCCTCAGTCTGACACGGCGGCCCCTCGATGACATCACAGAGCTGATTTATTTAGCGGTGGAATCCCGCCTCCAGCCGGGCGTGTTTACAGCGAGGCTCGCTGCTTTGTGTGTGTTGGCAGCCGCCGCCGCCGTTTGTGGCCGAGCTTGAGGTCTGGGAGCAGAAACACAGAGAGGCTGGTCTGTGTGGGCCTCCGGCTGCAGAGGACAGACCAGGAGACAACCCAGGTACCGTGAAGAGGGTCGGACCGGACCGGAGACCACGGCTGGACTCACACCTGCTTCTGCTGCAGGTTCAGGAGAAATGAAGCCTCGACACGAAGTCCAGAAAACAAAAGCTGCAGTTCATTCTTTCGCTACGTCTCACAATAAATATTCAGAGAAAGATTTTACAATAAAACACAATTTACACCTGAAAAACTTCCTCAGATTCAGAGACAGGTGGAAGAATTAATTTTTATTTTTTTTATATTCTTGAACTTCAGTTCAACTTTGCGACACGTTCAGAACAAAGCACGCTCCAGTTTCAGGTGTTTCTAAGTGGAAGTCGATGATCATGACGGACAGGAAGCTGCAGGGAGATCGAGCCTTTGGCCTCCATGTACTTCGTTTCCCAGGAATGAGGTGGAGAGTTAAAGTCATCCTGACTCACAGAAACATTCCTGGGAAACACAGCAGCTGAAATACAGAGGAATAGCCTTTAAATGTCTTTGTGACCCAAACAGAACCACTTCCAGGACTCGTGATGTGACTCAGAGCTGAGTCGCCCTCTCCTCGTCCGCACGACTTCCAGAGTCCACCGCTGGAAAAACTAAGTTCTGTTCCCCTTTAATCCGTGGTCTCAATTAGTCGAATACAAACAGCCGAAGAAGCGTTGAGCTGCTGTGTTCATGTTCTGTAACATGTTCAATTAAAGCTGCAGCATTTGTGGGATTTATGAGCCGATTTGGACTCGAGGGCGACACGGTGGACTCGCAGATCAGCGAGGAACCAAACCCTCCTGATGGTTTTACTGTCAGCAGAGAGGTCTTTATTATTTATTGACCCTCCGGTCGCGCCAGTTTGAGGTTTTCAGTTTTTTTTAATGCAGAAATAATTGAAAACATTAAAACCAAACTTTTCTGGGCGACTGTTAATGAGTATAAATCTGCCCGACGCCCTCCGGTCTGTTTGGCATGGCGGCGTGTGAACAGGACAGTAAATATGTCATACCGGGAAATAACTGGCTCACAGAGCTGCATCCCACTTAGTCTGAAAACTGGAATCACAGGAAGGTTCGGCGGCCTGGTTAGTGTCCCGGTTCTACAAAACACATCACAGGTGTTCATTATGCAACCTGACAACATTTTGGACTTTTTACTCAAATGTTTGACTTCATCTTTGTAAGATTGACTTTTCTCAGAAACCAGATCCCTCCTTGATGTTGTTTCCCTCCACGTCTGTCCAGACTCATAAAATATCTGTAGTGAAGACTTTGAAGGAATTCGTCCAAAAATTGGATTCTGATACAACACAAACTCGTTGCCATGACAACAGATGCTGCTTCAAATATTGATGTTGCTGCAAAGAAGCTAAAGATTCATCTTCAGTCCGACAAGTCCAAAAACAGTCCAATTAGTGTCACAAACTCAGTGTCATGAGAATGGGATGGACATGAGGTCACAGTGACCTCAGACCCTGGAAATGTCGTCAGTTCATACTTGAGTCCAAGTGAACGTTTGTGCCAAATTTGAATAAATTCCTTCAAAGCGTTCTTGAGATATCGCGTTCGTGAGAATGGGAGGGCGTAAGATAACTTTGAACTTTGACCTTTGACCTCCAAAATGGAATCAGCTCATCATTGGGACCAAGTGAACGTTTGTGCCAAGTTGGAAATAATTCTATCACTGTGTTCTTGAGATATTTCATTCACGATAACGAGTGTGATTGAACAACCTGAAGCATGAAGACTCCAAATATTCAGAAAATAAAGTCTTAAGAAGGGAATTTGATGCTGAAAATAAAAGCAAAATAAAATGTCAATATAACATTTTTATTATATACTGACATTTTATTGTGAAATTGAAACAATTTTTTTCAACTTTTTTCTTTCAAATACAACTTTTATGGTTGCATAACTACTTTTTTTGAGGAAAATACATCGTTTAGTGTAAAATATTCCTGCAACTTTAGTGAAATAACTTAAAATCATGATAAAAAAAAAATCACAACTTTTTTCTCACGATTTTGACTCAAATCTTTTTTATCCCTCATATTACGATCAGCTTCCTGTCGCGGCTCCAAAACTCCATTTGTTGACTCTTTAACATCAACGGAGAACTCTGGATGTGGTTTCCTTTAGTTTCTGGATTCAGGATGTTCAGGGTGATCGACAGCTTCTCTGAAACCTCCTCAGTGTTTCTAACGAGCAGCACAGTTCAACTCTAATGCAGCTGTTTCCATCCACGTGACTCCTCCTCCTCATGATGCAACACCTGCAGGCTGCGTTCGCTGCAACAATGCACAACAGTCTTCATCGTACGTTCATCACAGACCTGCAGAAACAGACGTCTAATTCCGACCTTTCATTGATCATTACGTATAAAATCCTGTGAGCGGGCGCTTGTGGTCGAGTAAATGAGTCGTGGCGGGGGGCTGTTGGTCTGGCGCTCAACAAGCATGAGCTCATTCACACAATGTCGGCCTTGTCGCCCGTCACTGGGAGCTTTTTACTCCTGTAATGGGCTTCATCCCACCGGACCGACCCGGTCAGACTCCTGATGTTCAGACGTCAGCTTCTCACTGTAAATAATATCATCAACACCAGTTTCACATTTAGGTCTCATCGTGATTTCATTTGCAAAATATTACAAATTCTTTGAGAAACTGGAACCGAGTAAGTATAGAATACAAATACATTACAAAAAACAAAGTTGTCTGTAAGCTTCCAGGGTTAAACATCCAATAATAGTATGATTTTAGTGGTGAAATACTAAACGTTTTTGTCAAAAACTGTTAATATATTTTTCTTTAATAAGGTTTTAGAATCCAGATTTGACTCTGAACCGAATCGCCTGAACTTTATTTTTACATCCTTTTACATCTTTTCTCCATCCTGAGTGCAGTTCAGAAGGGAGTTCAGATGTTACCATGACGATGGAGATATTTCTTAAAGACAGACCCTGAAAGAAACAAATTCAGCATTAGTCAGTTTGGTTCATTTGTTGCATTTAAATATTCATTCCTTTTAGTTTGTGATTGGACTTTTCCATCTTCCCGCTCTTTTTCGGGGCCTCTGATCAGCCTTCATCTCGTCCTTCTACGGATTCCTTGAAGCTGGTTTAGATTTTAAAACTGTCTCTAACGTGATTCATCATTGACCGAGTGTAGGTTGTGTTTTTGAGGTCCGTCTGTCCGTCTGCCCACGCTAGCCGTCGGTTCACCCACTCTTTATTTGAAAGGTTTGGAAACGCTGAAAATAAAAACTGAAGTGAGGGAAAGCTTCCAGCCTTCTGACACACGGAGCGTCTCCAGGAATAGAGAGCTCCTTCTAACTCTGGACGTTTGACATTTGTGCTGAGTTCAGCGTGGGACTGGAGGAGATCCACGGCGAGGCGGGATCCTGCGTCACGGCGGGAAAAGCCCAGAAACCTCTGCGAGCGGCGAGCTCATTGTTTTGGAGCTGTGAAGAGACCAAACCACGGCGGTGGCCGAGCTCGGGTCGGTCCGCCTGCCGTGTTATTACAGCATTATCCAATCAGCTCCGTCTGGCCAGACAATCACACCAGGGAGGAGGCTCGCTAACGGCCTGCACGGTTAATGACGACTTACCAAACTCAGTTATTACTATATAGACTCAGTTACCAGTTATTGGAGCCCGTTTGACAAACAAGACAAAATAACTCATTTCAAAATAGCACATAGAAGAAAAAGACAAGTTTACGAAGTTCCACGAGGTTTTGACCATTGAGGCTGAAAACCACCAAACAAAAGCCACAAAAATGAATCAAAACATATGAAATCTGTCAGGCTGAATTTGTAATTTGTACAAAAGGACAAAATCTCTGGAATATTTCTATTTCATGGCACAATCACAAAAGTCACGAAAATGACGGTGTGGAAGAAGTGGAGAATAAATGAAAATACAAATGAGTTAATAGAAAGTAACACACAACATTCGTGTTTAAACAACGACGACTCTCCTGCAGCTGAGCGTAGAAATGCAGTTCAAGACTTTTTGAATTTTCCCTGTTTAACATGCAATTTTTTCCATCGCTCATCGACTTTGTTTACATCTGACATGTCCTCCGGTGTCATTATTTATGCACTTGGAGATGAAAATGAGAAGAAAATCAATAAATCTTCGGTCTTAAATCCTGTCAGTCCGTTAACGAAGCTTTGAGCTCCTCCGGTGACGAAGCTGCATTCAAATCTCAACACGTGGAAACTGGGCTGCTCTGTTATTAGCAGAACTCCTTTATGAGCTATTTATAGCAGCGGGAGTCTGATCGGCTTCGTGTGGCGGAAAGTCAACTTGGAAACTCAAGCTAAGTGAAGCGGTGTGGAGTGAAGCCTTCCCAGCTCCTCCATCCCATCGCTCCTCCATCCCACCGATGGATGGGGGGAAGGGATGGTGGGGTGGGATTGGGGGAGGAGGGGAGGATGGGGGGGGGGGGGGTGCCGGCGCCGTCGCCGCAGCGCGTCACCGCGTCGCAGTGGAAGAAATGCAGCTGGAGTTCCAGATTCGACGTCTCCGGCTTTAATCTCCGAGGACACCTTTCACATGGAAACTGCTGTAAAGCAGCCGCGAGGAAACCAGCTCATCACGCAGCAAAAACTCTGCACAGCTTTTATTAAAAGAATTACAGAAGAGCTGAGCTGACAAAGAGCACCGCTTTCCCAGCGCAGCCTTCTGCTCTCACGTTACAGAAAGCTGCCAACGGGCGGGTTCTAGGTTCTAGGCTTTAGGTTCTAGGTTCTATGCTTTAGGTTCTAGGTTCTAGGCTTTGGGTTCTAGGTTCTATGCTTTAGGTTCTAGGTTCTAGGCTTTAGGCTTTAGGTTCTAGGCTTTAGGTTCTATGTTGTAGGTTCTAGGGTTTAGGCTTTATGTTGTAGGTTCTAGGCTTTAGGCTTTAGGTTCTGGGCTTTAGGTTCTAGGTTCTGGGCTTTAGGATTTAGGTTCTAGGTTCTAGGCTTTAGGCTTTAGGCTTCAGGTTCTAGGTTCTAGGCTTTAGGCTCGGCCTGAAACCGAAGTTTAAATCAAACATGACATGGTGTCAGAAGTTAAAGCATAAAGAATTGTGTCCAACAAATAAAAACCCTCTGGTTCATATTCAATGTATTTTTTTACACGAACCTGTTGAAGCTCTGAATTCCTGTGAAGGATGAAGGAACGGTCGGAGAAACGGTCCGAGGGTCGGAGGAACGGAGGAGCGATCGGAGGAACGGCCTGAGGAACGGCCTGAGGAACGGCCTGAGGAACGGCCGGAGGAACAGCCGGAGGAACGGCCCAAGGAACGGCCTGAGGAACGGTCGGAGGAACGGCCCGAGGAACGGTCGGAGGAACGGCCCGAGGAACGGCCCGAGGAACGGCCCGAGGAACGGCCGGAGGAACGGCCCGAGGAACGGCCGGAGGAACGGCCCGAGGAACGGCCCGAGGAACGGCCCGAGGAACGGCCCGAGGAACGGTCGGAGGAACGGCCCGAGGAACGGCCGGAGGAACGGCCCGAGGAACGGCCGGAGGAACGGCCCGAGGAACGGCCCGAGGAACGGTCGGAGGAACGGCCCGAGGAACGGCCCGAGGAACGGTCGGAGGAACGGCCCGAGGAACGGTTCGTAACATCTGATGAATGTGAATATTTCACATATATTCACATTATTTAGCTCAAAGCTTTTTGTTTCGTCTTGTAATTCTGCCGCTGATTTACATATAATACGATCGGCACGAAGAGCCGAGGCGCTGCGGCGACGTCCTGCCGGGTCGGCGGGAGACGAAACGACATTTGATCTTCGCTGAGATTCTGCAGGATGAAGGGCGACTCGTCTTCTTCATTGTGTTCTCGTTTGAAGAAAAGAAGAAACTGAATCTCATTACGTGTTCAAAGTGAAACCATATTGGAGAACAGATGAGAGCTGACAGAGGGGATCAGGGCCGTAATGGATTCTGGGAACAGAACCAGGAGAAGAACCTTGATGCCACACACACTCACTCAGAACCTCTTCTGTGGATCAACATGTTTTTATTGTCAAGGAGATGAAGACGATGGAGCCGCTTTTAATATTAAAGGTTCGAACTGAAGAATCGCAGAGGACGAATTTACACACGAACAAATACGTCGTAGAGATTCAGGACTTCATAGGACTCATAGATATTTACTTTTAACAATGGATCAAATTATTGTAAATATAATTAAAGAGCATTGGTACTTTGAGTCTTTGACCTCCGACTCCTTCCCGTCTGGTTCCGTCAGCGGTGAACTGGACTTCATCTGTTGGTTAGCTGCTTGTCAGACAGTCAACACGAGTTCTACCAGACCTGCTGACGCGTCTGTTATGGTTGGGACTGGATTCTTTTGGACCGGAATGATTGTTGGCCCCGCCCCCTGATTAGTTTCACCTGTCCCTCGTTGTCCTTCCCTCCCTGCTCTATTTAGTCTGTGTGCTCTTCTTCTTCCCTCTTTGTCAGTTTAATTCAGTTTCCTGTTTGTCACTGCGTCGTTTGAAACCCAGAGAACACAAACTGAACTGTGGCGCCATGGCAACAGGCTTCTCCAACATGACGTGAACCTGCAGAGGGGCGGAGCGTTTTCTTAGTTCAGGAGCTCATAAGCTGCCGGTCTCAGTTCAGCCTCCCTTGGACTCTTGTCAATCGACCGTTGGCTGTTTTTCATATGAAGTCTTTTCTTGGTTCCACCTGGAAACCGACTGTGACGTCGGACCGTTAACAAAACCGCCGGGTTCCTCCTTCATCTTCAGACTCTCAGAGATGCGAGTTCATCCGGAGAGTCTGGATGTCGGTGGAGAATCAAAGAGCTTCATTAGACGAAGGATGTTCGTTCTGTACGCGACTCAATAAAGACGTGGGAACATCTGACCGAGCTCACGGAGGCGTAACGTCCATCCACCGTGACGGTTCTTCTTCACGTTATCTCTTTAGCGTCCTCTCACTCTTTAGCTTCTATCTTTAGTCTTTGATATTAATGGCGTCGGACATCAGCCGGACATTTAATTAGCAGTAATCATTGAATCAGGTTTTGTTGATGACTCATGTTTCCAGGGACAAACACAGTTTCAACTCATTATTTTACATTAGAGTCACAGAAATCTGAGTTCAGAGCCGCTGAGGAATATTTTCAGATTAAAGTTCTGATTTTTAATACCGGTGGTACGAAATGAAATATACAGCGAGTAACAAACCGTCCGCTTTCATTTTCAAAAGATTTTCTTAATTCTTTTCTGAACAGATTCAAACCTTTATTCTCAAACTTTTAAATTTTTCTCAGAAGCCACCTTTTACTGTAAAACTTTTTTGGGGGGATATTTTAAACTTTATTCTTAAAATATTCACATTTTTATTTCTTATAAATATTACTTTATTCTTAAAATACTTTTTTAGAACAATTTTACAACTCGAAAAAGGAATCTTTTTTTTCCTTTTGCAATTCGGCTTTTCTTAAAATAAATTGGTCTCATTCTCAGATCGATGTGACTTTTATCTCCAAAGATTACAACATGTTTGTTTTCGGTATTCTTGACTTGACTTTTTGACTTTATTCTCCGTCTTTGTGCGGCGGTGAAATGAATCATGGGTAAATGTGGTGACTGAGTGAGTCAGCGCCGAAGGAGGACGAGCGGTCGGTTTGACATTTGGCAGGTTCAGACGGAAGTCGAGCGGAAGCAGCGTGTTCGTCGAAGAAAGGTCGTCGGCTCGATTCCCGGGTCGGCCGGTTTAGCGTGCGTCAGTGATTCACATCGCTCGTTATTGTTCCGTCAAAATACATTTCAGTCCCTGGAAATAGTTCCATCGAGTGTGCTCCACTTCTCACGGCAATTTAATTGTTTACGTATATCTTTGATTAAATAATTAGTTACACTGAATCAACATTTTGTTCAGTTGGATTATTAAACTGTGAACACGGAGCGACATCTTAAAGACCGTTTCCACTGGAATTCATTAATAACAATTTAATTGGTTTTATTTTGTATGTATTCTTTCAATTTGGCACGAACATTCACTCGGCTCCATTTTGAGGGTCAAAGGTCACCGTGAGCTCACAGTGTGGTCAAAACTCAGGAATTTGAAACATTCATTTTGACAAAATTTCACTCTAATGTCCAACAGGATGACAACATTTTATTATCCAAAAGGTCAAAGGTCACTGTGAAATCATAATGTTCTGCAGAAAACCCTTTTGGGTCCATTATTTAAACACCGTAACAGAACAGAAGAGGAGATTTTAAAGCACAAGTAACGAATTTAAAGGTCATTAATTATCAAACACTTCACGTTGAATATGAATAAATTCCAGACAGCTGTTAGAAGTTTCTGTATTTCCAGCAGCAGTTTTCACACAAACAAAAGTCATCAAATCTTCTTTTGGGATGCAGAAATCTGCAAATATGTGACTTTTATTGCTTATAAATGACCGAAAGGATTCATCTGATTAATAAACTGATTGATTAATGGACTGATTGATTAATGGACTGATTAATTAATAAACTGATTGATTAATAAACTGATTGATTAATAAACTGATTGATTAATGGACTGATTGTCCCATACGTTCCTCCTCTGCACAGTGAACCCAGACGGCGTCTGGAGGGTCCCCCCACCCCCGGTTCACCCCCCCCCCCCCCCCCCCCCCCCCCGTTCACCACCTCCGACCTCGAGCCTCCAAACTCGGAGCAGCTCTGCTTCGAGATCAGCAGCGATGCTTCACGTGACCAACAGAACCACTACTACCATGTTCTGGAGGGATTCTTCTCTCCTTTTTTTCCTCTCTGCCTCCGTTTCAGGCGAAACTCCCGTCTGACAGCAGGAGGTCGTTACTTAATAGAGGAGAATTAAACCGAGACACAAACAGAGAGCTCGTGTCAGCTGTGGGTTTTGTTCGTGTAAAGGTCAGGTCGCTGCAGGAATAACATCTCAGGTCGGAGTTAACACGTCGGTTTTTATTGCCGCGCCTCAGTGACGCGCAGAGCAGTAAAAAAAAAACACTCTGCAACAAAGCGAGAGGAAAGAAACCACCGAAACCACAACTGGTGCAAAAACAGCAAAATGTTTTACTGGCCGGGAACCAAAAACCAGCAGCAGCTCACATGTCATTAGTTGGGACGCCGAATTATGAAGCACCGTCCTGATGGCTTTGAGTTTCCTCTGTTAAACCGGGGGAGGGGGGAGAGAGAGGGGAGAAAGGGGGGGAGTAACTTCATCCATCTAATTACACGTGCAGCTCTACGGGTCGAGCTGCCGTGATGTCAGCAGCACGCTGTTTAAAAGGGTTTCAGAGAGCTCCAGAGGCAGAACTCAAAGACACTCGACAAACCTTCAGAGGAGCGACTCTGACGACCGGAGGAGTCAGGAAGCTTTTCTGACAACTCTTCTCTGGATTCATTACACGGAACCAGAACCAGAACAAACTCCTGACAGGTGAGTAAAACTTCTTGTGTACAAGTACGACTGTGAGGAGGAATGAGGTCGGAGAGACGAGGATACTCCAGATGTTTGGTCTGTTCTCGTGAACGAAACCATCTGAAAGGGACTGGAACCAGAACCAGAACCAGCTGCGCTGACTTTGGACCAGGACTGTTGGACCTCAGACTTGGTTCTGGTTCCTTGGATCTTAACTGGACCTGTGAAGTGGAAGCTTGTTGTGTTGGTCGGTGAAGGTGCTGATGATGAGTTTATGTTGGTGTTTTGGCATTCGGGCATTTTAAGGCTGCATCTGATGAGTTGATCAATTTTCACGTATTTTTTGAAAGTACTTGTTCCAACAAACATGTAAATATCTGACTTGAGGAAGAAGTTTCTGCATCAGTTTTCACTGAATTCATCTTATTTTTCTCTTTAAAATGATTAATAACCAAACGTACCGTCTTCACACTGCAGGACGCTGATTCAAAAACACAACAAAATGCAAATGTCAAAAAACTCCAATTAAATCTCGGCAGCGATGCGAACAGTTGTTCTGAAAAAGGTTCCTTCCAAACAAAAAGTCGCTTCTTTTTTTGCGTGATAATCAAATTCTTTGTAAAAGTTTTTAAGACAAAAGCAACAGTTTAAAACAAAATGTTTAAATTAATCGACCCTAAAATAGACACTAAAGACGACCGTAGAGAGTAAAAGGGAACAACACTGCTAGCGGCCTCATGAACAGAGAAACCAAGTCAAAACGTAACGACGCATTCAATTCTGTAGTTATGAAGTTATTATCAGGCTTCAAGTTTTTTAAAACTCCGTTTAAAGATTTAAGTTCGGTGAGCGTTATGTTAGCATCGTTAGCTTCACCAGGCTAATTCTGGTCCCCAGAAGCCTTCAAATGTTGTGACGGGTTCCAGTTGACGGTTCTTTTTAGCGTCGGTTCAATACCTCCGCCGTCTTTCTCCCTGTTAATGTTACTCACGAGCCTGAACCCATAAAACGTGATTAGTGCGTCAGAGCCGCTCTGAAACCACGTCACGTCTCCGCGGTAACCATAATCGGGTGTAATTGTGCGTCGGGTCGCGACGGCCTCGGTGGGATCCGAGAACATGATGACATCTGCCGTTGTCACCCCGACCCAGAGAGAGGCCGACCGCCGGCGCCGTCCTCGATCCGGAGCGCCGAACCGACCGAGTCCGACCGAGTCCGACCGCCTAACGACGACAAGACGACGACAAGACGACGACAAGACGACGGATGATTTCTTATTCAGAGCCGAAAACACACAGTTGGATTTAATTAACGGAGCTGGAACGGAGAACGCTGTTCTCTTCAATTAAAATCACACTAAAATAACACTGCCATCTTCTAACTACACACAAACACATCCAACACACAAACACAAACACATCAAACACATCCAACACACAAACACATCAAACACATCCAACACACAAACACAAACACATCAAACACATCCAACACACAAACACATCAAACACACAAACACAAACACATCCAACACACAAACACATCAAACACATCCAACATACAAACACATCAAACACATCCAACACACAAACACAAACACATCCAACATACAAACACATCAAACACATCCAACACACAAACACAAACACATCCAACACACAAACACATCAAACACATCCAACACACAAACACAAACACATCCAACACACAAACACAAACACATCCAACACACAAACACATCAAACACATCCAACACACAAACACAAACACATCCAACACACAAACACATCAAACACATCCAACATACAAACACATCAAACACATCCAACACACAAACACAAACACATCCAACACACAAACACAAACACATCAAACACATCCAACACACAAACACATCAAACACATCCAACACACAAACACATCCAACACACAAACACAAACACATCCAACACACAAACACAAACACATCCAACACATCCAACACACAAACACATCAAACACATCCAACACACAAACACAAACACATCAAACACATCCAACACACAAACACATCAAACACATCCAACACACAAACACAAACACATCCAACACACAAACACATCAAACACATCCAACATACAAACACAAACACATCCAACACATCCAACACACAAACACATCAAACACATCCAACACACAAACACATCAAACACATCCAACACACAAACACAAACACATCAAACACATCCAACACACAAACACATCAAACACATCCAACACACAAACACAAACACATCCAACACACAAACACATCCAACACATCCAACACACAAACACAAACACATCCAACACACAAACACAAACACATCCAACATACAAACACAAACACATCCAACACACAAACACATCAAACACATCCAACACACAAACACAAACACATCAAACACACAAACACAAACACATCCAACATACAAACACAAACATCCAACACACAAACACAAACACATCAAACACATCCAACACACAAACACATCAAACACATCCAACACACAAACACAAACACATCAAACACATCCAACACACAAACACAAAAACATCCAACACACAAACACACAAACACACAAACACAAACACATCCAACATACAAACACACAAACACATCCAACACACAAACACAAACACATCCAACACATCAAACACATCCAACACACAAACACATCCAACACACAAACACATCCAACACACAAACACATCCAACTCACAAACACATCCAACACACAAACATAAACACATCCAACTCACAAACACATCCAACACACAAACACACAAACACATCCAACACACAAACACATCCAACACACAAACACAAACACATCCAACACACAAACACATCAAGCACATCCAACACAAACACATCCAACACACAAACACATCCAACACACAAACACATCCAACACACAAACACTAACACATCCAACACACAAACACATCAAGCACATCCAACACAAACACATCCAACACACAAACACATCCAACACACAAACACATCAAACACATCCAACACACAAACACATCCAACACAAACACATCCAACACACAAACACATCAAACACATCCAACACACAAACACAAACACATCCAACACACAAACACATCCAACACACAAACACATCCAACATACAAACACACAAACACATAAACACACAAACATACAAACACACAAACACATAAACACACAAACACATCCAACACACAAACACACAAACACACAAACATACAAACACTACTGCTATTTTATTGCTTTCTATTATTCTATTATTATCTTATTGCTTCCTGTATGCTGCTGTAGCGAAAAAAAATTCCCCTCGGGGATTAATAAAGTAACTACCTAACCTAACCTAACACACAAACACAAACACATCCAACATACAAACACATCCAACACACAAACACACAAACATACAAACACACAAACACACAAACATACAAACACACAAACACACAAACACACAAACATACAAACACACAAACCCATCCAACACACAAACACACAAACACATAAACACACAAACATACAAACACACAAACACACAAACATACAAACACACAAACACACAAACACACAAACATACAAACACACAAACCCATCCAACACACAAACACACAAACACATAAACACACAAACACACAAACACATAAACACACAAACATACAAACATACAAACACACAAACACATAAACACACAAAGACACAACAGCGGACCTTTAATACGATTCTCAATAAACACAGAACAACATTATATTAACTGTGGCAGCAACAGAACTTATAGAACAATAAACTAGATATTAGTGCATCAAAATGTTTAACAACTTTTAATATGTTCAGTTTATAAATACATTCAAAATGAAATACAAATATTGATGAGTGTCTGTGCAGATTATCAGCAGCACAAACACAATTCCTGTTTTTCCGAAGTTTAGACATCCGTTTCTTAGTTGACTTTAACGTACGGAAAAATATTAAAAATATTAAAAACAGCAAACTGAACACATCCGATGAGGGAAGTCAAAGTCGTGTCACTAATTTAGTCACTTTATAATTTGCTGTGAGTCAGAGATGATTAATGATAATAATAACCACTGAAAGGCACTGAATTAATAACAGTTTGACTTGCGCGAGGCTAATCTGATTTATTCATTTTTATGAATCGTTTATTTGTAGGAACACGAACGGATCCGAACCGAAGCCAAACCGCAGTCGTTACAGCCGACCCGAAACTTAATCCAGCATTTACATCAACATCAGTTCATCTGCTGTGTATTTATCGCAGAAATAATTAGATCTATTAAATTATATTTTATCTACAAACATATAAGAAAGAAAAACAACAAAATGTAACATTTAAGAAACTGGAAATTGGTAATTTTTTGGTATTTTAACTTTTAAAAGATGCTTTTTCTTTACGTGCCAAATTTTTTCACGTTCGAAAATTGACTTTTATTTTCTGGTTTAAAAACCACAGAAGCCAGATAGATTATAAAGTATGATTTAGTATGTGGAGGTGGTGGAGGTGTTGTTGGTGGTGGTGGAGGTGTTGGTGGAGTTGGTGGTGGAGGAGGTGTTGGTGGTGGTGTTGGAGGTGGTGGTGTTGGTGGTGGAGGTGGTGGAAGCATGTGTTCCGGTAGTGGGCGCGAGATGTTTAACGTGAATAAGAGCAGTAGAAGAAGAAGAAGGAGTAGAAGGAGAAAAACAAGGAGTAGAAGGAGGAGAAGAAGGAATAGAAGGAGAAGAAGAAGGAATAGAAGGAGAAGAAGGAATAGAAGGAGAAGAAGAAGGAATAGAAGGAGAAGAAGAAGGAGTAGAAGGAGGAGAAGAAGGACTAGAAGGAGAAAAAGAAGGAGGAGAAGAAGGAGTAGAAGGAGGAGAAGAAGAAGGAGTAGAAGGAGAAGAAGGAGTAGAAGGAGGAGAATAAGGAATAGAAGGAGAAGAGAAGAAGTAGAAGGAGAAGAAGAAGGAGTAGAAGGAGAAAAAGAAGGAGGAGAAGAAGGAGTAGAAGGAGGAGAAGAAGAAGGAGTAGAAGGAGAAGAAGGAGTAGAAGGAGAAGAAGGAGTAGAAGGAGAAGAAGAAGGATTAGAAGGAGGAGAAGAAGGAGTAGAAGGAGGAGAAGAAGGAGTAGGAGAGGAAGAAGGAGTAGAAGGAGGAGAAGAATAAGTAGAAGGAAGAGAAGAAAGAGTAGAAGGAGAAAAAGAAAGAGTAGAAGGAGAAGAAGAAGGAGTAGTAGGAGAAGGCGTTTCAGCGTTTCTGTCCATCCAACAAAACACCAACAGTTCGTCCCTGAATGTCTCCGGTGGGACGTGTTGTCTCCGAGCATGCGGAGGTGAGCTGCAGGTGAACGAGGCTGCAGGACGATCGAACCTCGTTCACGCCGAAACAACTCTTTTAGACTTCAGAGTCTTTGGATGGATTTATGATGATGATGATGATGATGATGATGTACTTCATTACATCGTTGTGAACTGACAGATCGCTTTAATGACGAGTCACATCTTTGTTGTTCAGGTAAAAGAGTTTGAGTTGTTCTTCAGAATGACCCTCGAATCACTTTCATATTCTTTGGAACATAACTTTATTAATGAATCTATTCTAATTAAGCCCTTTTTAAATAGGTAAATGTCACTGAGGTCAGCGACGTAATGTAGGGATGATGAAAATTAAATTTTAAAATTAAGAAAGTTAAAATGAGCTAAAAACACACAAATTGAACTTTAATTACACAATCAGGAAATAAAACTTCATTTAAAGAGTCAGCAGGAACGTTTGCTGTGCAGAATTCAAATATGAGCATGATAAACTTTATTGTTCCCATGACAACGTTTTTCTCGGGCTGCTGCGTTAGATTAATGAACTTCTGCATTTCAGATGTTATGAATTTATAAAAACATACGTTTGTGTTGCTGTAAAAAACATCGCAGGCACAATTTTAAAAAGTGTTATTTAGTTCATATTTACAGGGTCACAGACGAATGGAAAATTAAACGTAATGAAAAAGTTTGTAGAAATGAGGGCGAACAATTCGTTCAAATGCAACGAAAACATACGTTTAGATTCCACGTTTGCAGGTAAAACTGTTTCCTTGTACAAACGATTTTTTTTCAGCACTTTTTGAATTTGCGATCTGCTCACTTGTTCATTGTGTCACCATCAAAATAAAATAGAGATTACGTCCTTAAATATCCGGAAGAACGATCCAACTGATGGTAATAACGAAGTGAAGGTAAAAGTCTGGCAGCATCGAGAAAAACTGAGAACGTACACAGTTTGTAAAAGTGATAATTCATGGTGTTCCTAATAAAGTGCTCCGTGAGCGTATTTACACATTTTGACCGTTCTGTATGAAACTGATTGAAACTGTAAAAATAGCTGCAGATGTTTAAAAAGTCTGTTAATCAGAAACAGCTTTTAAAAGTGTGTCTCCTGAGGGAACGGGTCGTTGTGGGGGGGGCAGGACCACCGATGGGGGGGACGTTAACAGTACATGGCTTTGTGAAGAGAATTGTTTTCAGAAGCGGGGGTAGGGTGGGGGGGGGGCAGTCGCACAGATTAAAAGCGGACATTTGTTTTGTGCATGTGGTTCGCTGCCAAAACGCAGCAATTTTCTGAGAATGTAAAACAGCTTTCCTGGCTCGGACCCGACCGGCGCCGCTGCCAGGAAACACTTCCCTCCTACCTGTTGACGAGCAGGTAAAGAGCTGCACGGAGCGGGAGAGCGACGACGGGTCCAGTTTCCCACCGCCGGACCTCCACGCTCCTCCTTTTGTTCTCGGCCCGGACTTCGTGTTCCTGAACCGAGTCCAACTCGTAAACTGGAAGGAACTCGACTAATCTGCAGACAAACTTGGGAGAAAACTCCTCCCATGATCCTCTCTGGCACGAATCACCCATGATCCTCTCTGGCACGAATCATCCTGCGCCCAAACGTTGACTTTTTTTTACGCACCAAGTGAAGACTTGAGGAACAATAGATTCTGTATCCGATCACTGACGAAGGAAAGGAGCAGCTGGAAGGTCCAATAAGTGCTGGAGTGTAAACGGAGTGTAAAGTATACGGAGTGTATACGGAGTGTAAACGGAGTGTAAACGGAGTGCAAACGGAGTGTAAACGGAGTGTAAAGGGAGTGCTATACGGAGTGCAAACGGAGTGCAAACGGAGTGTAAACGGAGTGTAAAGGGAGTGCTATACGGAGTGTATACGGAGTGCAAACGGAGTGTAAACGGAGTGCTATACGGAGTGTAAACGGAGTGTAAACGGAGTGTAAACGGAGTGCTATACGGAGTGTAAACGGAGTGCAAACGGAGTGCTATACGGAGTGTATACGGAGTGCAAACGGAGTGCTATACGGAGTGTAAACGGAGTGTAAACGGAGTGCAAACGGAGTGCTATACGGAGTGCAAACGGAGTGTAAACGGAGTGTAAATGGAGTGCTATACTGAGTGTAAATGGAGTGCTATACGGAGTGTAAACGGAGTGCAAACGGAGTGTAAACGGAGTGTAAATGGAGTGCTATACGGAGTGTAAACGGAGTGTAAATGGAGTGCAAACGGAGTGTAAACGGAGTGCTATACGGAGTGCAAACGGAGTGTAAACGGAGTGTAAACGGAGTGCAAACGGAGTGTAAACGGAGTGTAAAGGGAGTGCTATACGGAGTGCAAACGGAGTGCAAACGGAGTGTAAACGGAGTGTAAAGGGAGTGCTATACGGAGTGTATACGGAGTGCAAACGGAGTGTAAACGGAGTGCTATACGGAGTGTAAACGGAGTGTAAACGGAGTGTAAACGGAGTGCTATACGGAGTGCAAACGGAGTGTAAACGGAGTGTAAATGGAGTGCTATACGGAGTGTAAATGGAGTGCTATACGGAGTGTAAACGGAGTGCAAACGGAGTGCTATACGGAGTGTATACGGAGTGCTATACGGAGTGTAAACGGAGTGTAAACGGAGTGCAAACGGAGTGTAAAGGGAGTGCTATACGGAGTGTAAACGGAGTGTAAACGGAGTGCAAACGGAGTGTAAACGGAGTGTAAATGGAGTGCTATACGGAGTGTATACGGAGTGCAAACGGAGTGTAAACGGAGTGCTATACGGAGTGTAAACGGAGTGTAAATGGAGTGCAAACGGAGTGTAAACGGAGTGCAAACGGAGTGTAAACGGAGTGTAAATGGAGTGTAAATGGAGTGCTATACGGAGTGCAAACGGAGTGTAAACGGAGTGTAAATGGAGTGTAAATGGAGTGCTATACGGAGTGTAAACGGAGTGTAAATGGAGTGCTATACGGAGTGTAAATGGAGTCCCTCCTGATAATTTAGTTAATGACATAAAAGGATGTTTAAATCCTCCCTTTGCTCTGCTGCATACTGAACTTTTACAAAAGAACATAAACTGCAAAAATCCAACAACTTAACTTTTTTTTGTTTTTAATATTTAATCGTCCACATGACTTTTAAACTCTTTAAACTCTTTAAACTCTTTAAACTCTTCAAACTCTTTAAACTCTTTAAACTCTTTAAACTCTTTGTGTCGTTGCATCACAGCAGCAAAGTCAAACATTTAGAGATGAAAGCGTTCAGAGTTGATGTTGAAGCTGCAGCTGAGAGTCCGTGTGCTGCTCGAGCGCCACCTTCCTGTTGTGTCCTCCTCCCCTCCTCCTCCTCCTCCTCCTCCTCCCCGCCAACCCCCCAACCCCCACCGGGGCCCTCCTCTTTCTTAACGAGTCCTCCCCTCCCGTCTCCTGTGACCTGCTCCAGCTCTCAGGCAGCATGCAGCAGATGCGACCTGCAGCCGCAGCAGCAGCAGCGCAGCCCGTCTCACCTTTAAGAGCTGCAGCCGGACCGACGCTCTTTACCGGATCTTTAACCGACTCGACGAGCTGCTGGACTTCTTCTACTTTCTGCTTTTCTAGCGTTTCATCACCTGGATTTTCTCTTTTCTGACTCTGGAAACTTTGACAAAGGACTTAATTTGTGTTTGTGAAGGACTGACAGCTCAGTGGGAACGTAAGTGTCCTCCTCCTCCTCCTCCTTCTCCTCCTCCTGTGTAGGGTGTTGGTTCTGTTGTGGCTTGGTGTGGACTGTCTGTGGACCGGTTCCTGCAGGTTCATGTTCTGGTTTTGTTTCCCCTCAGAGACCCGGAGATGTTCTGCTCCAGGAGAGTCCTGCAGCAGTGGTGCCTGGCCGTGTTCCTGCTGTGCTCTCCGGTACCGCACCACGGACGGCCCATCGACGCCCTCAGCAGCAGAATGTAAGTCCTACTGACACCTCCAAGTCCCGGTCTCAGAGACCGGGACCTGGAGGGTCCTGCTGGGTCCGTGTCGGCTCGGTGGGCGAGCTGAGGCTGGAAAATATTGATGTGTGAAACGTGCCGGCAGATGTTTGGTTAGCGCTCGACCACCTGAGTGTTTACTGAAAGCAGGAAGATGAACGGCATCGACCCGCCACCAGGAACTCTGAGAGACTTGGACTCTCTGAGACTCTTTCTCTGGTTCTATCTGGATCTCTCTTAAGATTGTTTCTGGGTCTTTCTGACTATCTCTCAAAGTCTCTAATTCTTTCAGATCCTCTCTGGGTCTCTGGTTCTCTCTGGGTCTCTCTGGGTCTGTCTGGTTCTCTCTGGGTCTCTCTGGGTCTGTCTGGTTCTCTCTGGGTCTCTAATTCTTTCAGATCCTCTCTGGGTCTCTGGTTCTCTCTGGGTCTCTCTGGGTCTGTCTGGTTCTCTCTGGGTCTCTCTGGGTCTGTCTGGTTCTCTCTGGGTCTCTCTGGGTCTGTCTGGTTTTCTCTGGTTCTCTCTGGGTCTCACTGGTTCTCTCTGGGTCTGTCTGGTTCTCTCTGGGTCTCTGGTTCTCTCTGGGTCTCTCTGGTTCTCTCTGGGTCTCACTGGTTCTCTCTGGGTCTATCTGGGTCTGTCTGGTTCTCTCTGGGTCTCTCTGGGTCTGTCTGGTTCTCTCTGGGTCTCTGGTTCTCTCTGGTTCTCTCTGGGTCTGTCTGGTTTTCTCTGGTTCTCTCTGGGTCTGTCTGGTTCTCTCTGGGTCTGTCTGGTTTTCTCTGGTTCTCTCTGGGTCTCACTGGTTCTCTCTGGGTCTGTCTGGTTCTCTCTGGGTCTCTGGTTCTCTCTGGGTCTCTCTGGGTCTGTCTGGTTCTCTCTGGGTCTCTCTGGGTCTGTCTGGTTCTCTCTGGGTCTCTCTGAGTCTCTCTGGTTCTCTCTGAGTCTCTCTGGTTCTCTCTGGGTCTCTCTGGGTCTCGTCCGTCCCCTCCACCAATGTCCTCCCTCGCCTCCTGAAGTGGTGAATAGTGCTGGTTCTGGACTCTGGTGCTGGTTCTGGACTCTTGTGCTGGTTCTGGACTCAGCCGTGGACAGAACCCGACCTGCTGCTCCGTTTGATGCAGTTAGAATAAAGATCTCCGAGACGCTTCCTGGATCTGATCCGAGACTCCTGAGGATGGTTCTGTCCGTCCGGTCTTGCTGTCTCGGTGGTTCATGGTCGGACGTTAACGCCTCCTGAATGGAAGGTGAACCACCAGCGTGAGGAACCACCAGGGTGAGGAACCACCAGCGTGAGGAACCACCAGCGTGAGGAACCACCAGGGTGAGGAACCACCAGGGTGAGGAACCACCAGCGTGAGGAACCAGACCCCTTGATGTGAGCCTTATTAACAGTAAATCAGAACCAGATCACTTTTCAAAGAGTCTTTTCTGCCTTCAGAGCTGCGATTTACAGGAAATATCTGTATGCATATAAACACAGCGGCTCCTCAGAGGTCAGGATATTATTATTCAGCAGAAACACTCCGACAACAAAAACCTCCACGAAGCATCGATGGGAGGAGGAGGAGGAGGAGGAGGAGGAGAAGAAAAGGGAGGGGGGGGTCCCTGTTGTTTGTGTGTTCAGACACCTGAAGTGTTCGGCCCTCGGTGGTTCCCAGACTCTGAGCACGGCCTGTTTTTCTAAGAGTTAGGACTCGGAGTAAAACGACACCGCAGCAAAGCAAAGACCCGAAATCCTCCTGCAGCTGAAAGACAACAGGTCGGCCATCTGGTGGGAGCACCGGCGAAGAGCGCCGCTCCTCTTCATCAGTCACAGGGCAGATCGCAGCTCCTCCCGGTGACTGCTCGAAAAACGGAGGAAATGTGAGTGGAGTCTGGTGTGAGCGGTTATTGATGAACATCCAGTTTGAACAGCGGCTGTTTCTTGTGTGTTTGGCGTCATCGTGTGGACGTTTCAGGAAGTGTGTTCTTACTGGACAGTTTTTCAGTCTGACTGGCATGTATGTTGTGGAGTTACACATCCTGAAGGGGCGTGGCCAATGCACATCATTCAGGGGTTAGAGCACTGGTCTTGTAAACCAGAGGTCGAGAGTTCAAATCTCACTGGAGCCTGCAAAGGTTTTAAATGTTTGACTGAAGATATGATCATATGTACATATCAGACTTGTAGTCACACGTCACGTGACTCGTACCTTATTAGTGTCAAAACAGCAACGTCATAACTTCAGAAGTTTCTAAACTTCCCCCAAATTTCAATGGAGTTTGTTTTGTAGCCTTATTTTTTTTAAATATTTTTTAACATCTGTACCAAATTCAGCACATAAATTATATGAATATATCTCATGATAAACTATTCTTTGAGTTTTCTCGGGAGTGCCAGCTCTTGTGGGCGTGGCCTACCAGATTGATGAACAAAACGACCTGAGAGTTCATAAAGATGAGACAGAAACGAATTGAAATACTGAAGCAATCCCACACTTTTCTGCTCGTGCTGCCCCCTGCTGGTCAAACATCTACCCTACATAATCCAAAGTATGTGGACTCCATTCAGGAGAACAAAGCTGTGTTCTCAGAATCTGTGTAAATATTATAACGTGTTTTTATTGATGAGTCACAACATCTTGAAAGTGTCTGAAATTTCAAAGAAGTTTGGTGTAAAAGTCACGGACGTGTGTTTACTTCGTTTTAATCCTTTGAATCTTTTCTGCGATGTCTCTACAGAAAACGTTCGGTGAGTCACGCCCAGCTGATGCACGACAAAGGCCGGACGCTGCAGGACTTTAAGCGGCGCATGTGGCTGCAGGAGCTTTTGGACGAAGTCCACACGGCCGAGATCCGCGACCTCCCGGTCCGGACCGCCGGAGGAGGCGGGAGCAGCAGCGGTGCCGGCGTCGGGCTGCCGGCCGTCAGCTCGGGCATCAACCTGAGCACCACCGGCAGCACGCTGCACTCCAAACCGCCCGGAGGCACCAAGAACCTCCCCGTCAGCTTCCGGCTGGACGAGGAGGAGGGAACCAACCTGCCGCAGGAGACCAACAAGTCGCAGACGTACAAGGACGGCGCCATGAAGGCGCCCGGCAAGAAGAAGAAGAAAGGGCGGTCCGGGAAGAGGAGGGAGGGCGAGAAGAGGAAGAGGAGGGCGCGCTCGTTGGGCTGGAGGCCGGAGGACGAAGGCAGCGGACTCCACCTGGAGTGGAGGTCTCTGCTCGGCCTGCAGAGGGCGCTGCATTGAAACACCGTCAGCCTCTGACGAAGGTGAGTGACGAAGACGTTCGGTGATGAAGGTGAAGCCTTCGGAACCAGAAATGATCCGACGGGAGTTTTAAACTTCAGACTTTCACGTTTCAGATGTTTTTTCAAAGAACTTCTAAAGAAATTCCGAACAAAAATTTTGAAGGGAAAGGAGATCGTTGCACCTGTAGGAAGTTGAATATTTCAGTTTTCTTCATAACAACAAACACGTTGTTCTGACCGAGACGTCGTGTTTTCGTACGTCAGCAGACTGATTATACGAAACTTTTCCCGTCCTGGAAATTAGTTCTCAGAACTTTCTGTAGAAAACCGTCTTTATGTTTCTTTCTGGTTGTTTTCGACCTCTTTGTCGTTTTTTCACATTTCTTTAGCTACCAGGTAATTTTCTGGATTTGGTTCCCCAATATTTCGCCCGCTACCAAAAGGAGTTCCGATGGAGAACCATGAAGTAGAACCGATCCGATACCGGCAGTGGAAGAGAGCTATCAGTGTCTGATTGACCCCTGGACCTGAACCCCCTCCACACTTATAAAACACCTCCAACAATGGGTTCCTTAGTGCCCCCTGTGGCTGTCAGAGGAATCACACACCAGCTAATATTTGGGTGAAATTAGTTTTTTTACTTTTGAAAACCAAACAGGGAACCGTGAAAGTCTGCGATGTTTCTAACTGACAGTGAAGATATGAACCTGTGAACTGACCCATTTCTCTCTTTGTGTTTCAGAACCTTTCGGACCGCCGGACTCCTAAATGCTCCCGTTACGGCCTCCTGTAGCGGCGATTGTTTGGAAAGAAATTGGAAAATATTTATTGTCTGTAAATATTCTAAATATAGCAGAATAGATAGCAGAATATGATAATAGAAAACTTATTGATGCTCTGCGGGGCGACAGATTTTAATCTTTGTGAATCCTTGCTTTGTCCTTTTTTTATTCCAATTATGTCGGATATTTTTTTTTGCGGTAATTTATTTCGTCTGAATGGTGTATTTATTTTGTAAATGTATCGAGGTGCTGCTGACCTTCTATATTTTTGTACCATAATGCACTTTAGATATATAAATATAAATATATATACCATTAATTTTGTTCATTGACTTGTGTATGTGGTTGATTGAAATGAAGAAAAAAAAACAACGGTCGTCACTCTGTCCTCTCGGTTGGTCTTCGTTCTTCTGTTCAGACGTCCCGTTTTTTTGTTTCTCTGCTGCTGTTTTTCTGTTGTTTTTTTCGGATGTTTTTCGGCCCGTTTGAAGCCGTTTGTTGTCAGCGACCTTCCCGCCGCCCTCGGCCTCCTCCACGACCCGCTTCTCTACGCCAGACTTCATATTTGTACATAAACCGAACACGGCTCGACATTGTTGTTTTTGGCACTTGCACTGAGATAAACACTCTGTACTGAATGGATTAAACATTTGACAGTAAACTCTCGGTCTCGTGTCTTCACTGTTGCTTTGTTTTATATCTGATGATCATCATGCTGTTGGTTCACAGTTCTGTTTATTAAGTGGTAGAGAATCTCAAATCATTTAATAAAGGCTGTATTGGTTGTTTTTTGCCACTAGGGGGCAGAAAAACATCAAAATAATGTTTTTATTTTTAAATGATAAAATATGAATATAACAAATAAAACCAAAAGCATAATGGCAAACTTGTTAGTATAGCATCTTATGATAATATAACATAAAATAATATACATCTGCATCATGTGTAGAGCTGTAGTACCTGCATGTGGCCACTGGGTGTCAGTATTAACCACTGAATGATGGCCAGCTGATTTTATTTTAATAAGAAAAAATGGCTAATTCATCCAGACCCAGTTGGACCAGATTTTTTTATTATTATTATTAATTAAAGAACCCAGAAAATCTATTTTTTTTCCTAATTTCTCATTTTTTGAAACCTTTTTCAATTTATAAAAGAAAAAAATTTCTTTGGCCACCTTTTCTATCGCTCTGCTTTGGATGTCTTGTATGTTTAATTTTACTGGTTGTGTATCTACTTCTTTTACTGTGTTTGAGTTGTTTCATATAAACCAACGTGCTAAAACATTCCATCATATTAAAATAAAACTGTTTGGAAGTAATGAAATACAGTTTTATTGAGATTATTCGTTGGTGTTTTGTCATTTTTTGCTCCAGTAAAGATCTAAAATCTGCTCCTGGCTTCGCTGTAATGCGCAGCCAGAACCGCAGGGGGGCAGTGACGAACTGTGAGGCCTGAAGTCTGCCGGGATTCAAGGTGCAGAAGAAGACGGAGTGTTCCGGTCCATGTGGGAGAAGCAGCATGTCGCCTCCAGGAGGGAAAATAAACAGACCGAAAACGGTAAGAAACACCGATTTATCTTCATGTTCAGGTTCATGTTCAGGTTCATGTTCAGGTTCATGTTCAGGTTCAGGTTCAGGTTCATGTTGCGGGTTCGAAGCTCCAGAATGAGACGAGTTGAAGTTTCTGTCCGTTTTAACGAAGCTGACGGAGACGTAGCTCGATGCTAACAGCTAGCATGAACAGCTAAAGAAGATAAACACGGTTCAAAGTTGGTTGTTGTTTAATTACAGATGTAAAAAAGTTAAAGACTTTAAAGTCTTTAGTTAACGTCTGTGACCGGATCTGAAGCCCGTGTTGTGTTCTCAGATCAAGTTGAGCTGGTTTTGTAGGTTAGTTAGTTACTTTATTACTTTATTAATCCCAGAGGGGAAATGTTTTCACTACAGCAGCAAACAGAAGGAACAAGATAATAAGAACAATAGAGAAGCAATAAAATAGCAGTAATAGCTATAGCTGTATCAATAATGATCTCCTGTATCAGGAATGATCTCCTGTATCTGGAATGATCTCCTGTATCTGGAATGATCTCCTGTATCTGGAATGATCTCCTGTATCAGGAATGATCTCCTGTATCAGGAATGATCTCCTGTATCTGGAATGATCTCCTGTATCTGGAATGATCTCCTGTATCTGGAATGATCTCCTGTATCAGGAATGATCTCCTGTATCTGGAATGATCTCCTGTATCTGGAATGATCTCCTGTATCTGGAATGATCTCCTGTATCAATAATGATCTCCTGTATCAGGAATGATCTCCTGTATCTGGAATGATCTCCTGTATCAATAATGATCTCCTGTATCTGGAATGATCTCCTGTATCAGGAATGATCTCCTGTATCTGGAATGATCTCCTGTATCAGGAATGATCTCCTGTATCAGGAATGATCTCCTGTATCAGGAATGATCTCCTGTATCTGGAATGATCTCCTGTATCAATAATGATCTCCTGTATCAGGAATGATCTCCTGTATCTGGAATGATCTCCTGTATCTGGAATGATCTCCTGTATCAGGAATGATCTCCTGTATCTGGAATGATCTCCTGTATCTGGAATGATCTCCTGTATCAATAATGATCTCCTGTATCTGGAATGATCTCCTGTATCAGGAATGATCTCCTGTATCAGGAATGATCTCCTGTATCAGGAATGATCTCCTGTATCAGGAATGATCTCCTGTATCTGGAATGATCTCCTGTATCAGGAATGATCTCCTGTATCTGGAATGATCTCCTGTATCTGGAATGATCTCCTGTATCAGGAATGATCTCCTGTATCTGGAATGATCTCCTGTATCTGGAATGATCTCCTGTATCAGGAATGATCTCCTGTATCAGGAATGATCTCCTGTATCAGGAATGATCTCCTGTATCTGGAATGATCTCCTGTATCAGGAATGATCTCCTGTATCTGGAATGATCTCCTGTATCTGGAATGATCTCCTGTATCAGGAATGATCTCCTGTATCTGGAATGATCTCCTGTATCAGGAATGATCTCCTGTATCTGGAGTGATCTCCTGTATCAGGAATGATCTCCTGTATCTGGAATGATCTCCTGTATCTGGAATGATCTCCTGTATCAGGAATGATCTCCTGTATCAATAATGATCTCCTGTATCAGGAATGATCTCCTGTATCAGGAATGATCTCCTGTATCAGGAATGATCTCCTGTATCTGGAATGATCTCCTGTATCTGGAATGATCTCCTGTATCAATAATGATCTCCTGTATCTGGAATGATCTCCTGTATCAGGAATGATCTCCTGTATCAGGAATGATCTCCTGTATCAATAATGATCTCCTGTATCTGGAATGATCTCCTGTATCTGGAATGATCTCCTGTATCTGGAATGATCTCCTGTATCTGGAATGATCTCCTGTATCTGGAATGATCTCCTGTATCAGGAATGATCTCCTGTATCTGGAATGATCTCCTGTATCAATAATGATCTCCTGTATCTGGAATGATCTCCTGTATCAGGAATGATCTCCTGTATCAATAATGATCTCCTGTATCTGGAATGATCTCCTGTATCAGGAATGATCTCCTGTATCTGGAATGATCTCCTGTATCTGGAATGATCTCCTGTATCAGGAATGATCTCCTGTATCAATAATGATCTCCTGTATCTGGAATGATCTCCTGTATCTGGAATGATCTCCTGTATCAGGAATGATCTCCTGTATCAGGAATGATCTCCTGTATCAGGAATGATCTCCTGTATCTGGAATGATCTCCTGTATCTGGAATGATCTCCTGTATCAGGAATGATCTCCTGTATCAATAATGATCTCCTGTATCTGGAATGATCTCCTGTATCAGGAATGATCTCCTGTATCAGGAATGATCTCCTGTATCTGGAATGATCTCCTGTATCAATAATGATCTCCTGTATCTGGAATGATCTCCTGTATCAGGAATGATCTCCTGTATCTGGAATGATCTCCTGTATCAGGAATGATCTCCTGTATCAATAATGATCTCCTGTATCTGGAATGATCTCCTGTATCTGGAATGATCTCCTGTATCAGGAATGATCTCCTGTATCAGGAATGATCTCCTGTATCTGGAATGATCTCCTGTATCTGGAATGATCTCCTGTATCAGGAATGATCTCCTGTATCAATAATGATCTCCTGTATCTGGAATGATCTCCTGTATCAGGAATGATCTCCTGTATCAGGAATGATCTCCTGTATCTGGAATGATCTCCTGTATCAATAATGATCTCCTGTATCTGGAATGATCTCCTGTATCTGGAATGATCTCCTGTATCAATAATGATCTCCTGTATCTGGAATGATCTCCTGTATCTGGAATGATCTCCTGTATCTGGAATGATCTCCTGTATCTGGAATGATCTCCTGTATCAGGAATGATCTCCTGTATCTGGAATGATCTCCTGTATCTGGAATGATCTCCTGTATCAGGAATGATCTCCTGTATCTGGAATGATCTCCTGTATCTGGAATGATCTCCTGTATCTGGAATGATCTCCTGTATCAGGAATGATCTCCCGTATCTGGAATGATCTCCCGTATCAGGAATGATCTCCCGTATCTGGAATGATCTCCCGTATCTGGAATGATCTCCCGTATCTGGAATGATCTCCCGTATCAGGAATGATCTCCCGTATCTGGAATGATCTCCCGTATCAGGAATGATCTCCCGTATCTGGAATGATCTCACGTATCAGGAATGATCTCCCGTATCTGGAATGATCTCCCGTATCAGGAATGATCTCCCGTATCTGGAATGATCTCACGTATCTGGAATGATCTCACGTATCTGGAATGATCTCCCGTATCAGGAATGATCTCCCGTATCAGGAATGATCTCCCGTATCTGGAATGATCTCCCGTATCAGGAATGATCTCCCGTATCTGGAATGATCTCACGTATCTGGAATGATCTCACGTATCTGGAATGATCTCCTGTATCTGGAATGATCTCCTGTATCAGGAATGATCTCCCGTATCTGGAATGATCTCCCGTATCAGGAATGATCTCCCGTATCTGGAATGATCTCACGTATCTGGAATGATCTCCCGTATCTGGAATGATCTCCTGTATCTGGAATGATCTCCTGTATCAGGAATGATCTCCCGTATCAGGAATGATCTCCCGTATCTGGAATGATCTCCCGTATCAGGAATGATCTCCTGTATCTGGAATGATCTCCTGTATCTGGAATGATCTCCTGTATCTGGAATGATCTCCTGTATCAGGAATGATCTCCTGTATCTGGAATGATCTCCTGTATCTGGAATGATCTCCTGTATCTGGAATGATCTCCTGTATCAGGAATGATCTCCCGTATCTGGAATGATCTCCCGTATCAGGAATGATCTCCCGTATCTGGAATGATCTCCTGTATCAGGAATGATCTCCTGTATCTGGAATGATCTCCTGTATCTGGAATGATCTCCTGTGTCAGGAATGATCTCCTGTATCTGGAATGATCTCCTGTATCAGGAATGATCTCCTGTATCAGGAATGATCTCCTGTATCTGGAATGATCTCCTGTATCTGGAATGATCTCCTGTATCAGGAATGATCTCCTGTATCTGGAATGATCTCCTGTATCAGGAATGATCTCCTGTATCTGTCCTTGTGACAGCAGCTGGAGGAGTCTTTTGGAGAACGTCCTCCTCTGTCCCTGCAGCAGATGGAGAGGGTGGTCAGGATTATCCAATATGGACAATAGTTTCTTCAGCATCCTCCTCTCCACCACCTTTTCCAGACTGTCCAGTTTGTAGTCGATGATGGAGCCGGCCTTCTTAACCAGTTTGTTAAGTCTGTTGGTGTCTCCGGCTCCAATGCTGCCCCCCCAGCAGACTACTAGAAGTACAGTTCACTGGCCACAACAGATGGTAGAACATCTCCAACATCTTGCTGCACACATTGAAGGATCAAAGTTTCCTCAAGAAAAAGAGTCGACTCATCCCCTTCTTGTAGACAGCGTTGATGTTGGTCTTCCAGTTCAGTCTGTTGTCATGGAGACACCAGGTACTTGTACTCCTCCACCATGTCCACCTCCTCTCCCAGAACTCTCAGCGGTTGTGGAGCCGTCGTCTTCCTCCTGAAGTCGACCACCATCTCTCTGGTCTTGGCCACGTTCAGGAGGAGGTGATTTCTACCAGCCCACTCCACAAAATCCTCCACTACTGCCCTGTACTCATCCTCCCGTCCATCCCTTATACACCGTCCACTGACTCCTCCTCCCGTCCATCCCTTACACACCGTCCGCTGACTCCTCCTCCCGTCCATCCCTTATACACCGTCCGCTGACTCCTCCTCCCGTCCATCCCTTATACACCGTCCGCTGACTCCTCCTCCCGTCCATCCCTTATACACCGTCCACTGACTCCTCCTCCCGTCCATCCCTTATACACCGACCACTGACTCCTCCTCCCGTCCATCCCTTATACACCGTCCACTGACTCCTCCTCCCGTCCATCCCTTATACACCGACCACTGACTCCTCCTCCCGTCCATCCCTTATACACCGTCCACTGACTCCTCCTCCCGTCCATCCCTTATACACCGTCCACTGACTCCTCCTCCCGTCCATCCCTTATACACCGACCACTGACTCCTCCTCCCGTCCATCCCTTATACACCGTCCACTGACTCCTCCTCCCGTCCATCCCTTATACACTGTCCACTGACTCCTCCTCCCGTCCATCCCTTATACACCGACCACTGACTCCTCCTCCCGTCCATCCCTTATACACCGTCCACTGACTCCTCCTCCCGTCCATCCCTTACACACCGTCCGCTGACTCCTCCTCCCGTCCATCCCTTATACACCGTCCACTGACTCCTCCTCCCGTCCATCCCTTATACACTGTCCACTGACTCCTCCTCCCGTCCATCCCTTATACACCGACCACTGACTCCTCCTCCCGTCCATCCCTTATACACCGTCCACTGACTCCTCCTCCCGTCCATCCCTTATACACCGACCACTGACTCCTCCTCCCGTCCATCCCTTATACACCGTCCACTGACTCCTCCTCCCGTCCATCCCTTATACACTGTCCACTGACTCCTCCTCCCGTCCATCCCTTATACACCGACCACTGACTCCTCCTCCCGTCCATCCCTTACACACCGTCCGCTGACTCCTCCTCCCGTCCATCCCTTATACACCGACCACTGACTCCTCCTCCCGTCCATCCCTTATACACCGTCCACTGACTCCTCCTCCCGTCCATCCCTTATACACCGTCCACTGACTCCTCCTCCCGTCCATCCCTTACACACCGTCCGCTGACTCCTCCTCCCGTCCATCCCTTATACACCGACCACTGACTCCTCCTCCCGTCCATCCCTTATACACCGACCACTGACTCCTCCTCCCGTCCATCCCTTATACACCGACCACTGCAGAGTCATCAGAGAACTTCTGCAGATGTCTTGACTCTGAGTTGTTCTGGAAGTCAGTGGTGTTGAAGGTGAACAGGAAGGAGACAGAACAGTTCCCTGAGGAGCTCCAGTACCACCGACCACCGTATCAGACAGCACACTGCCCAGACGGACAAACTGTGGTCTGTCTGTCAGGTAGTCAGTGATCCAGGAGACGGTGGACGTGTCCACCCCCCCCCCCCCTCCACCACCCGCAGCTTCTCACTCAGCAGCAGTGGTTGGATGGTGTTAAATGCACTGGAGAAATCAAAGAAAGTGATTCTCACAGAGTCACCGGTTCCATCCAGGTGAGACTGAGCTCGTTGCAGCAGGTAGATGATGGCGTCGTCCACTCCCACATGAGGCTGGTACGCAAATTGTAGAGGGTCCAGAGAAGATTTCACCAGCGGCCTGAGGTGGGCCAAGACCAGCCTCTCCAGCACCTTCATCACATGAGATGTGAGGGCAACCGGTCGGTAGTCGTTGAGGCCAGATGGAGACTTCTTCTTGGGGACAGGAACCAGGCAGGACGTCTTCCACAGCACCGGGACCTCCTCCTGCTTCAGGCTCAGGTTGAAGAGGTGTTGTAGGACCTCAGCCAGCTGGACGGCGCAGGTCTTCAGGACCACGGGGCTGATGCCGTCAGGTCCTGCAGCCTTGTGCTGGTGGATTCTCTCCAGCTGTCTCCTAACCTGGCCAGTCGTCACAGAGAGGGGGGTGAGGGGGGGGGGGGGTCGAGGTGTCGATGGAGGAAGAGCCCTTTGAGATTGAGGGCTCTATGCAGTTCACCAGGGGGCGCAGAGGGGGGAGGGGGGAGGCAGCAGAGGTGTTTGGGAGGTGTGAGGTGTGGAGGAGACAGATGAGGGTGGTGAACTAAACCTGTTCAAGAAACAGTTTAGCTCATTGGACCTCTCCAGGTTCCCCCTGGTTGTTCCTCTCCAGGTTCCCCCTGGTTGTTCCTCTCCAGGTTCCCCCTGGTTGTTCCTCTCCAGGTTCCCCCTGGTTGTTCCTCTCCAGGTTCCCCCTGGTTGTTCCTCTCCAGTCCTTGCACTCCCTGAGCTTCTCCTTCAGGTGGCGCTGCACTCTCCTGAGCTCCTCCCTGTCCCCAGACCTGAAGGCTGCTTTCTTCTGATTAAGAAGAACTTTCAGGTCACTGGTGATCCACGGTTTATTGTTGGGGAAGCAGTGTCCAGTCCGGGATGGTACGGTGGTGTGTTCACAGAATTTAATGTATTCTGTGATACAGTCCGTCCTGCTGTTGATGTCCTCCCCATGTGGTCCAAACAGCACGTCCCAGTCCGTGGACTCAAAGCAGTCCTGCAGGGCTTCTTTAGCCTCCTGTGTCCACCTCCTCACAGTCCTGGTGGTCACAGGTTGCCTCTGCACCAGGGGGACATACCTGGGAGTCAGCAGGACCAGGTTGTGGTCTGATCTACCAAGGGGGGGGGGGGGGGGGGGGGGCAGTAGTACTGTATGCATCCATGGCATTAGCATACAGGAGGTCCAGAGTTTTATTGTTCCGGGTGGGGCAGTTCACATACTGGTGCAAAGTTGGCAGTACTTTATCCAGACTGGTTAAAGTCTCCAGTAACTAACAAAAATGCACCGGGATGCTGAGTCTGCAGTTTGGACACAGTGGAGTAGATGGTGTCCACTGCTGCCTCTACGTCAGCTGATGGAGGAACGTACACAGCGATAACAATGGCGGACGTGAACTCCCTCGGTAAATAATACGGACGCATCCCCACGGCTAGAAGTTCAATGTCCGGGCTACAGAAACGTTCCTTCACACACGTGGTCGGGATTACACCACCTCTCATTCACATAGACTGCAATCCCTCCACCTTTCTTCTTACCGCTCTGAACAACGTCTCCGTCCGCCCTGCTGTAACAGGCTGCCGCTAGCGCGGCGCCATCTTGTATCTTTTATAAGTAAACACACGTTTTTCTAAACTTCAACTACATTTGAACAGTTTTTAGTTCCTGGTTTGAAGTTTAATCTCAGTTTCTGAAATGGAAACTAAATTCATCTTTTTTATTTCATTACATTTATCTGATTCTTTTATCCAAAGACTCATAATAAGTTCATTTAAACATGAAGGTTCAAAACAGAACAAGAATCAAGAAAATATCATTTATCTTCTAGAAAGTCAAACTACAAAGTTCTATTAGAAGATACTAAAGTTCTACTGTTCAAGGAGGAGGAGGGGGAGGAGGAGGAGCAGGAGGAGGAGAAGGAGGAGCAGGCTGGGATGTAGTCTGGACCCGATCTGTTTGGTAGTTTTTCACACTAACTGATCAGAATCGGACCTGCTGGTGAATTTAACACAAACTCTCCTGTTTTTATTGTTTTATTGATTTTATTGTTTTTATTGTTTTATTGTTTTTATTTGACTGTTTCAGCCGAAACGTGTCAAACTTTTGACATCCTGAATCATTTTTTTCAGGAGTTGGGGAGGAACCTCTTCAAGCGCCGTCGAGTTCTGAGCCGAGAAAAGAGGAAGAGGCACCAGATCGTCGGCGCCGTGGTGGACCGAGGTCTCATCACCGTCCATCACCTGAAGAAGAGGAGGTCAGAGGTCAACGTGTCACCGTGGCAACTCGCCTCCTTCACCCGCGTCGTCCCGTCTCGTCACTGTGTTTTTGTTTTCTATCCCTGCAGTTCGAGTTCGAGAGCGAACATCACGCTGTCGGGGAAGAAGAAGCGGAAGCTGCTGAAGCAGCTGCAGCGCCTCCAGCAGGAGACGGCCGGTATGGAAGGTAAAGAACGCCACGACCTCATCCTCCTCTCAAACACCCACCGATTGGTTGATTTGAACACACTTATTGTTATGAAACTGTTTTAAACTCCACCGACTTTCAGAAGTCTCTTTGGATAAAAGCGTCAGCTAAATGAAATGTCATGTAATTTGGGTTCTAATGTTTTTTAGCGTTTCTGGTTTCATTAAATTAAGGTTTGGAAGCTTTTGATGTAGAAACAAGATATAAGATTAAAAAGCATTTGTCATTATTTCTGGAAAACAAAACAAAAATGTGTTCAGTTTCAAATGTTTGATGGAGATTTTTTTTCTGCGATAT
Source organism: Embiotoca jacksoni (assembly GCF_022577435.1). Lineage (NCBI taxonomy): Eukaryota > Metazoa > Chordata > Actinopteri > Embiotocidae > Embiotoca > Embiotoca jacksoni. Next base: position 957,870 of record NW_027185439.1, read on the forward strand.
TAAAACTCTAAAATATCTCTGCAGTCGGAAAGGCAGCAGCACCACAGAAGAAGAAGCAGCAGGACTCCTCGTCAGCGCCGACCACGAAGACGAAGAAGAAGAACGCGTCGGGAGTCCAGGTCGACGTCGAGATGGACGACGTCCAATGATGTCAGATTTACGTTTTGTTTCTCAGAACGAGTCCGAAGTCCGAACAGACGATCGATTGACGTTTGTTCCGGCGACGTACGGAAGCCCATTAATGTCAAAACAGGGAAGATAGTTTGAAAAAGATTAACAATAAAAATACAAATTGTAGATGTGCAACAGTTGTTTTGTTGAATCAAACTACATTTTAACAATTAATCGTTTCGGTCTCTCGTCAAAAAAAAGGTTTTAGCTGCTCGATGGTGATAAATTATACATTTTTTTCTATCTTCAGTCAAGAAAACTGAATTTTGTTTTTGGTATTTCAGACTTCATCAGAAGAATCTAATGTTTTGGTGACATTAACTAACATTTTTCATATTTAAGTGACATTTTTTAAACTAAATGTTGATCAACTGATTAAAAACCGCTGTCGAAGTCACGGCTACGAGATAAATCTGAATAAATGAAGTCGTGATGTGAGATGTTGAAAAAAATGTTATTTCACAAGGTAATTATGAAAAAAAATCATCAAAAATGTTTTCAACACAGTAATAAATTCTGTTTACTAATTTTAATTTGAAGAGATTCTCGCGTTTATGTTCTTTTTTTTCTTGAAATAATTTTGACTTGATATGATAAAAACTTTCTTCATGTCACAACTTGTTTCTTCATTCAGATCCACCGAAGGTATTTTTAAGTTAATCTATTCGTACGTTTTTTTTCTTCCGTATATTGACAACTTTACGTCACGTTTTCTGTGGTCGTCGCATCTTTCTGTTTTTTATTAAACAGGTTTGTTTTATTCTGATTTATTGAAATACATCAGCAGCAGTTTCCAAGTTCATAATCTGTTTTAAATATGAAGTCTGGTTCGGTTCTGTATTTTTCTTTGTTGTTGACTTAATGAACTAAAACCGCCGACGCAGCAGTTTTATCAAATGTTATTCAGACTTGTGGAATATTTTCTGCTGTGATTTTATATGCGTTTGATTTCTTTAGACATGTTTGAATGTTTCTCGTTCAAAATTTTGATTATGATAATTTTGCAAATTTAATTCAGTTTGACGGAATTTCTAATAAAAACAGTTTGGTTTCATTACATCATATTTGTGAAATACCAAATTATTGTATTGATTTAAATGTCAATATTTTGTTACTTTAAATCCTGACTGATGGTGTCGATGGCCAGAAATGAAGAACACTCTTGTTTTCCATGTCTTTATTTAATTAATGTAGTGTAAGTCATATTGAGGAAACACAGGAAAGTTGAAAATGTTTTAAAAGATATAAAGAGTAATAAAATGATTATGAAATAGCAGTCAATCTGTTGTCTTAAATCAAATTACTTTTGACTTAATTTTTATTTAATTCTCATTATTATGAGCTAGTTAATGTCGCAATTTTGACACTATGAAAATTGATCTGTTCTTCACTTTTAATATTTTGTTTGATCTTTTTTGGTTGCAGAGGGCTTCCATACATTTAATCTGACATGTGATATATTGAAATATTGTACTTATTTTTGTATAATTTGGGGGTTTAATTGACTTCCATAAGTTTAGAGGACATCGTCCACAATTTGACTATGTTTTTGTTTTTATTTTTGGGGGTTTCAACAGTCTATATTTTTCTATTAATATGTGATTATTTTTTATGTCTTTTTAGACTTTAATTGGGCTTCAATACTTTATATAGATTTAGTCCATATTTTGATTTATGTCCTACTTCTGTGTCTTTAACGGTTTTCCATAGATTCCTATAAAGTATTGATCTGTGATATCATCTCAAACATCCTCTACATGTAGATGTGAGCTGCTGTTTTTTCATCCACATGTATTGTTCATGATCAGCATCAATTATTGATGAGGCTGCCTATAAATCTCTTATATAAACCGTTTTTTTGTGTAAAACTCTGAAGGTTTGAGGCATCGAAGGAGCTTTTTATTGAACATTGAACGTGATATTTTTGGTTTTGTAGCCATCAGACGGTGTTTTACTCCAGATTTGGGGATGCGGGCTCCATCCCTCCCCCTTCCAGAGGACAAAGACTAAAATGGGTCAGACTCAGGAGAGCAGCAGCAGATCTTCCGCACCAGCCATCATGTTCCGTCCTTCATCATCCGGAGCAGCGAGAAGCAGCTGAGCGGCTTTCCGGCGTTTTAACCGCCGACATGACGTCTTAACATCCTCCATTTAACGCAGAAGATAAACGTCCTCCGAACCGAGCTGCCGGTTGTTTTTTGATCAACATGTCCTCTCGGGATGGGTGAAGCTTCCTGCTGGGACTGAACTGGTTTGGATGAAAAACGCTGCTGGTGCTTCTTCCAGTCCGACACCGACTCATCAGCCGCTCACCGCCCGACGGAGGGACGATGGAGGCGGCGCCGAGTTAATCTGCGTCCCCGGTGAACATTCAGGTAGAAACCGTGGAACCGGGTTTTACTCCGGTTTACATCGCTCCGCTTTGTGTCCCGGTTCAGGCTCCGTGATCGGGGAACCTCCGCACCATTACAACCAGTACGGACGCGTTTGTCGGGCAGGTCGTCCGGACCGTCGCTCAGCCGAACAGGTACCCAAAACATTTGTTTTTCAAACACCGTTTCAGAGACTCCAGCTGCGTTTGACAACATGAGTTTATTAACGGGGATTTATGGCCTCAAGCTGCCAACCAGACTTCAGCTGTTCACACCGACGCCGCTTCGCCGTCGCCTGAAGAAGTCGACTAATCATTCGCCTCCAGCAGCGAACAGACCACCGACAGCTCAATGAAAGTAGATGTTGATGTTCTGTAGTTGCAGCTCATTTTCTTCCTGTTTGTTTCTCCTCGTGTTGTTTTTTCTGTTTCTGTCGTCCTGTTTAGTCCTGAACTGGTCAGCGCGACACCGACGCGAAGTTCAGTTCGCCTGAGTTCGCCTGATCGAACCTGTTTCGCACGTGTATGTCGGAGAGCTCCCACTTCGCTTTGCCCTCATTAAACCTGCCGAGACGTCACATAACGGATTAAATAGGACAATTAAAAGCAGTTCAGGTGTTTGTGCTCGTAGGGCAGGTGGTACATGGACACGATATGCGACAGTTGATGTTTTGTGCTGAGATAATCCAACTTCCAAACTTTTCTTCATGTTCTATAGTCTTGTGACGTTTTCGTCCAAAAGAACGAACAGAACTGAATCACTGAAGCGATTTGTTCATTTCTGAGTTAAGTTGTAAGCGCAGACGATATAAAATACAGAAATGGCGTAAAGTGTAATACCACTGAGGCCCAATAGGGGGCTCACAAACACTGGTGAAGTCACAGTGGGTTGCTGCTTGGTTTTAAGTGAATGCGTCGGGATATATTCACTGTGAGGGAGCTAGCTGCTAACGTTAGCACAGTTAGCAGAAGATTATTGATTCTGTACGTAGCGTCACTTAAAAAAGAGAAATGAACGCAAACGCACATCTTCAAGTTCTTCGTCGTTCTCCGACAAATACAAACTTTGAATGTTCATCCGTTTATTCAAGAATAAACCCGAACTATAGATCAGTTTAAAAGACTTAATAGTCCTTAAAAAAAACGGAGTTAGTTTTTCTTCGATATTCAGCGAGGAAACTTTTACAATATTAAGAATTGTAAACAGAGTTTGGCGCCTTTGTGTAACATGTTCTGGATCAGGAGGATCAAACATGTCGCACCAAAAGATTCGATTCACGAAACTTTTGAATGAATCTCATGATGATGCGGATTCTCGTGATTCGGGACGCTGAAAACTTCTTTTCTCATCACTAATGTTTTACTACGAAAAACATCAAAACGTTACGTAACCGATTGAGTTCATGAACGGTGACGTCGTTCTTCGTACCAGAGGTTCGTAATAAGGTGCAGACGGGAGGACTAAGGTGCGCCTGGTCACCGAACCGTGACAGCAGGTCAGATAGCTGCAGCTGTACAGCAGATAAGGTGAATTGTTGACGCCGTCCCGGAGAAAAGGGCTAAAGTCCGACTCCGTGGACTCAAACGAGCCGCCGAGCATCTGATGGAGGTTCAGTCTGACAGCGCGCTGAGTTTCTGCTGAATACGGACTAGTCCTTCGAGTGTCGTTTGATTTTTCTCTAACCAGGTTTTAATTTCGTTTCCGTGGAGCCTGATTCCGACACGTCTCACGACCTCTTTCACGTTCAATAGAAATCTATAAATGGAAGCTGCTCCGCCGCCTCCTTCAGGAGCAGCTTCCATTTATAGGATTCTATTTTTTCCTCCACTGATCACTTTCTAATTTAGCGTCTTTGTGATCTATTGTTTTCGGCCGAGACAGATCTGGGACTCCGAGACGAACCGACGGGTTTTTGAAGATTCAGAAAAAGTTCAATAAAGTCGTGATGTCGTGCTGAAATGTTGGACTAAAAAAAAATCAACCTAACATCTGCTGTGATTATTTTCTGTTTTTGCACTTTAAAATGAAAAGTGATGACATCAGTCAAACTTTATTATTTGTACAGAAACTCAAAGAACCTTCAAGGATCTTAACAAACAGTGAAGTGGTGATTTTTGTATCTCCTCAGTACGTTTGTGAGGATCTGTGCTCTGCTCTGGACTCTGAGGCCTTCCTGATCCGACAGTAGATCTCCTGCAGCCATGACTCCCTCCAGGACGCTCCGGCTGCTCATCTCCGCCGCTGCCGCACTCCTACTTATGACATCACTTCCTGTGTCAGCGGTGGAACCAGACACGTGTTTCTCCAGACAGCACCAGAACGCCATCGTCAACGTCAGACTGGCGCCGACCAGACCGGCGACGGCCATGGACGCCCGGGTGGTCCGCTCAGAGAGGGACTGCGTCCTCGCCTGCTGCTCCGAGGAGGTCAAACCAGGTGATACTGGAACCACAGGTTCAGGAGCCAGAGACGTTCGAGAAGCTCACAATACGAGGGTCCATCAATAAGTTCAGAGGGTTCCTGAACGCAGCACGGTGCTGCACACGGAGCAGGAGGATCAATAACCTCCATGAGGAAGTATTCAGTTATTGATCAACACGTTAACGTGACCGCTGCTACGTGAACATTAGTGATGTCATCACGAAACCTGAAACTGGAGCAGAGAAACATTCAACACGTCTGCTTACAGCCGAGTGTTCCTGAGCCCACGCAGTGATTTCCACTGATTCCTCTCCACTGTGAGCGAAGTGTCATCATGTTTCCCCTCAAACGCCTCAGAAGGTCCCAGTGGAGTTCTTCGGTCTCGGACAGTGTAGCTCCGCCCCTCTTGAAACGTCAACATCCATCAGAACACGTCGCTTCATCACTGTAGACTTTCTGAACATTTCAAGAGTCTCTGTTGACCATTTACAGAGTTTGACCCCCCCCAAAAAAAAAAAAACAGCCTCAATTCTGTGTTGGAAAACACTGCATGGGCTCAGGAACACTCGGCTGTAAGCAGGCGTGTTGAAGATTTTCTGTTTCTCTGCTTCAGCTTCAGGTCCGTGGTGACATCACTAATGTTCACGTACCAGCGGTCCGGTTAACGTGGTGAACTGAGACGACACTCTGTATACGTCCTCATGAAGGTTATTGATCCTCCGACTCCGTGTGCATCACCGTGCTGCGTTCAGGAACTCCCCCTGAACTTATTGATCGAACCAGCAAAATATCTCCTCCAGTGAGGAGTCGATAGAAGAAACGCGTCGTGATACTCTGAAAAGTAAAGTTTCATCTCTGACCTTGATGCTTAAATATTATTCAGCCCAACGATGCGTGAACACTGACGGGGTCTCACACTGCGACCGAGCGGCGCCGGCTGCCTGCAAAAACACAGAAGTGGGTCAAAGTCAGATTGTTTTCATGGTGTTTCGGGCTGTGATTCAATTCAACTTTATTTATTTCGCTCCAAATCACAACACAGGTTATTTCATGGCACTTAACACATTAAAGTCCTGACAGCAAGACTTTACAATATTATACAGAGAAACCAACAATCCTACAATTCAACAATTCAACAATTCCCACATAAACTAGGAGGGAAAAACTCCTCTTTTAGGGAGAAAAACCTCCAACAGAGGGAAGAAAAACTCCCTTTAACAGGAAGAAACCTCCAACAGAACCAGGATCAGAGGTGGGCGGAGCATCTGTTAACAGAACCGGGATCAGAGGTGGGCGGAGCATCTGTTAACAGAACCGGGATCAGAGGTGGGCGGAGCATCTACCTCAACCGGTTGGGGTGAGAGGAGAGCAGAAAGAGAAAAGGACAGCATAGAAGAGAAGAACTGTTGGTGGAGACGACAAGCGCAGGACAGAGACATGCAGCTCCATCCATCCAGCTGTGATGTGAGAATCTTCATCTCCGAGAACAGACGTCACCAGTTACAACTCGGACACGTTATGAAATTAGACGGTTGTTTGACTCAGAAGGAAATCAGAGCTGTGAGACTTCAGGTGGGAAGAACTATCAGGAGACGTTACATAACGAGGTTCACGACAATACCGGAGTCACTCAGGTGTTTCATACTTCTGCCTCTCAGAGGGAGATTTCCTGCGATGACACATTCAACACATCAGTTGGAGATTAAAGTGGTTAAAATGAGCATCAACTGCTGCCTGTGTGTTAAAGCATCGCTAATCATAATTTAATATAATTACATAACAGTCTGACAGGGTCATTCAGCACAGTTAATAGTTTAATAGATTGTTAACATAGATAAGTTTAAAGCATTTTTACTTTTCAGTAAAATGTCAGAGTATTTCTTATGTCCGTTTTATCACATTACAGATTGAACCTTGTGGACTAATTAAATCGCTTTCTTCAAATGCAGTTTACAGATTCTGTAAATCACTAACTGTGTTTTCCTCAGGTTTGTGGAAGACTTCGGCACATGTATGTGGTGGAGGTCTTACAGGGTCTCCCCCAAGCAAAATATACGTTTTTTGATTAAAAATATATAATTTCTCATAATTTTTTACCTTCATTTTTACCATATTGATATAAAATTTTCCAAAGATTTGGAAAAGCTTGAGAACATAATAATTAGACCCAAAAACCTCAAAGACAAAACCTTCGTGGAAACGTTGAGGCCAACAAAACAGGAGGACTTGTGAATTATTTAAAGTTTAAATGATATTTTTAGGGTAAAGTATGAAGATATTGGGTTTTAAGGAGGAGTGGGTTGGACCAGCCGATATTTTACTGTTCTCTGTTGTTTTCACGACTAAAAATCATAAATCACTTCCACGTCCAATCAGGTCAATGTGCTTCTTCATTTACACGGTAAAATAAAAAAGATCTTAAATGCTAAAATTCAACTTTGTGTTTCTGAAGGTGCCAGGTGCAACATGGCCGTGTTCAACAGCAACAAACATGCCGGTGAAGATAACTGCTTCCTGTTCCACTGCCCGACGGAGCAGGACTGTCCGTTGATGAAGGCGCCGGACGGCATCAACACCTACGACATCTACAAAGGTAAACAAATCCCTCTTTTCTCTGGAACGCTGTGATTTCAAAGGGAATCACAAAATGCATGATGTGACTACTGTGAGAGATCTATATACGCCGACGATGTCAGTTTGTACTGTCGATGCAACTTATGTCCTCATCGCAGATGAGTGGAGGTGAAGATCATTTTCATGTACAATACAACAGGTTTTAACCCATTAAATATTCAAGTCAGTAAAATCTACCACTGAAAGGTTCCTCTCATGTCTACGAACCTTCCAAAGAATCAAGCTCACCTGATTAATCAACAAGTAGTTTCTGTTTTAATGCTTACTTTACAAAAACATATTTGTTTATATTTTATGTTTTTTTATTTCTACATGTTTATTTCTGTGGGGACTGAATCACAGATGGAGCCTCTAGTGGTCATTTAAAGAACTACAGTTTTTAGTGCTGTAGCTTTGGTTGCATTTTTCAGTCGTGGAAGTTGCTGCTGGCGACACGCTGACAACAAGATGATCTGAGAGGGGAAGTTGACAGACTGTAGAGTTCTGCTGCCACCTGGTGGCCAAAAATCTCTTCAACAAAGTGTTAACGCTGCGTGTTGGTTTATTTCCTGCACAGGTTTAATTCATCCGACCACAGTGAGACCTGCCATCACCACAACAACCACCACACAACCAACCACCACCACCTCCACCACACCGGCACCGACCACACCCACAACCACGCAACCGACCACCACAACAACAACACCGACCACCACCACAACAACACCGACCACCACCACAACAACACCGACCACCACAACAACAACATCGACCACCACCACAACGACACCAACCACCACAACAACAATAACACCAACCACCACAACAACAATAACACCAACCACAACAATAACAACAACCTCACCGCCAACCACGACACCAACCACTACCACCACACAGGCGCTGCCCACCACGACAGCACCTCCTCCCATCATCCTTATTGCTACGATGCCAGAAGTAACCTCATCATTAACTACCACCCCAACAACAACAACAACAACAACAGCAGCAGCGTCTACCACCACCACCACCACCACCACCAAAAAGCCAAACAAAAACAGCAAAAAGCAAAATAAACCCACCAAGAAAGGAAAAGGTCATCCTGCCGCCGCCGCCACCACCACCACCACCACCACCACCACCACCCAGCTGACTCAGAGCTCCACCCCCTCACTTCCTGTTGTACCTGAAACCAGAGAAGCTGAACATGGAACTCCTGAGAAACTCCATCCAACCACTCAAGCTACCACAACAACTCCTGCTACAACTACCACTGCAGTTCCTACCACCACCACCACCACCACTACTAGAACAACTCTTACAACTACCAGCACCACCCGTGCTACTACTACACCCACCACCACCACTACCACTGCCCCTTCTCCAACTACAACCACCACCACCACCACCACCACCGAGCCGTCCACTACCACAACAACTCCAGCAGGGAGCCTCATCATCGTGCCCAAAGATGCCCCCCAACCCGACCACGCCCTCCAACCTGACCACGCCCCCCAGAACTCCAGCGGCGGACGGGGGAACCCGGTGGCGACGCGCGGGGCGGTGAAGAGCGGCGTGGTGGCGTTCATGGTGCTGGGGCTCGCCGTGCTCATGCTGGCTCTGGCTGTCGGCGGCCGCAAGGCGATGGAGTCCTTCGACCGGCGACATTACACAAGACTGGAGCTCAACGATCTGCACTACGAGGTGTGAAGGCGGGAAAAACTGTTTTCGTAACAGAAGCGAAGAGAGATGGTTAGCGAGGGGTCAGATTGTTAGCATTCAGTTTAATTTGTCTATAGCACAATCACAACAACGGAGCGCGTACTTCAGTTTGTGTTGAGAATACTGGACTCTGATTGGCTGGAGTCGTTGCTTTATTTGCATTTGAATAGAAACAACAAACGATACTCTGGTCTTTGGGTCGAGCTCGTGGTAAACAACAATAATCCCGTGCGGTTTTGACAATTAAATTAGCTTCTTGTGTTATTTTTTATAAAATAATTTGTCGATTTAAATCAACGTCAACTTAAGTTCAGGCTCCGCCTCCTGAACATTTATTGTAATGACATCATAATTGACTAATGATTTTAGCAAGATTAAGTGAGTTAATTTAAGATTAAGTTTAATTTGGTTTAATTTGTTAATAACACAAACTAAATTATAATTTGCATTTCTAGAAAAACTACACAAAAAACAACAAAACATCAAAAACGGACAAAATTCTCATGAATTAACTGAATTTTTAAGTTTAAAAAATATTATATTTCGGCTCATATTCCTAATTTATAACTTAAACAATAAATAAATTATTCCTTCAATTATTTATGAAATAATTTTGAAATAATCTGTTCGTACGAAGTCTCTGAACTTTTTTATTGCACTTTGTGAACTGACAAGTTCAGAAGAACATTATATTCATAAAAAGAAAATTAATTGCAGGTCTTTTCTTGTAGTTTTGACTTAAATTACAAGAAAAGACGTCGAGTTAATTCCTCCAATGTGTTTTTTTCTTTTCTGACTGCAAAGTGTTTCCGTAGATTCCAAATTTTTTTTTACTTTGATTTTGACTTATTTTCACGTCGTTCGGCTCCACGTCGGTTCGACCGTCAGTACAATCGGACTCTCAGTGGTTGTTATATCTTAAATTTTTATCGGCTTTATTCTCGAGGCGTCCCAACGACCTTCAGCCGTGACGTCAGAAGGTCGAACTGCTCCGACAGCTTCGTAGTCGTCCGGTAATCATCGAGTCGTCTGCGGCCGACTCGCTCATCCGTGTCTTGTGGAGAAACTTCAGCTGGCGAAGGAACAAAGAACAAACAGCAATATTTTTACCCCCGAATCTCAGGAAGCCTCTGAAGTGGTTCTGGTGTTGGAGGGACTCGGTGTGAGCGGGCTCAGATCGGACCTGGTGGGTCGGAGGCCGTCTTCGCCACGGGGGTCGCGACCCTCTGTGTATACACCTGCATGTCTTCTTACTCCCACATGCTTCAGCCATACGAGCCTGTGATTGCTTCTTAAATCACCGAATCAGTCTCGATGTCAGACTCACGCTCACTGTGTTGTTTTTGTATTCTGTCCACATCTTTCTCCGAGATTCAGACGATGGATGCAATCCTTTCAGAATTGATGCACTATTGTGTTTTTTGATAAATATGATCTGCTTCTTTTGAGATATCTGATTGTTTTTAGGTAAGAGGACACGGCCGCGCACTATTTTCCTATATTTGTATTGGACGTCATGTGCAGGCTGCTGCGGCGTGGCGCCACCAGCAGGTGGCAGCAGCAGCCCGACGAACTGACGCTGCACTGACGAGCTCTTTTCACTTGCTTTGGTTTTTACTCTAATTATTTCATGGCAATAGTTTAGTCTTGTTTTTGTGAAGTGATGCTTTTAATAAGTTTTGGATTTGATGTTTTGTTCTCGTAAGGATTAAAAAAAAATTGATTTTTGAACTTGTTGTTGGTTCTTTACTGATAGAATTTCTGATGTTTATGAAGTTTTTTGATAAAATTATGAATTTGTGGTTTAGAAAAATAAAATATAAATGAAATGCATTATAATACAACAAAGTAAAGAGTTAAAAATACACAGAAATACACATTGGTGTATTTAAAGGTGCAATAATCAGCTAAATAGGACAAAGTTTACTCCTCAGGAAGCCGGTTTCTTTTGACAACCTCATTAACTTTCATTCAGTTTAGGATCTTTGCGGGAATCATGTTTCATAAATATTCAGGACGCTTCAGAGATCCTGTGAGGGACCAGAAACAACCTGAGAGTCTTAATGTCACACCTGCTTAAAAAATATTCATCACCACAGGCAGGGGGCGGGGTCATGGCCCCCAGGCCGGCTTTGTCACCACCTGTAGCACACCTGAGAAATAAAAAAGAAGCAAATGTGGTTTAATTTGTCACATTTAAACACCAGATTATTTAGACAAACAGTTTGTAACATGAGGTGTTTAATAACGGGCTCGTGTTTGATGGATCCTCGGAGGGCCTCATGTTCCGGGGTCCACCTGATGAACTGGTCCCGCAGGACGGGTTCAGGTCCCGCAGGACGGGTTCAGGGTCCGCGGGGGTCCGGCTGGGTTCGGTGTTGGTTCTGCGGGGCGTTTCCGCGGCGTGACGGTATCCAAGCCCCAGACAACAATAGAGTCGGTGGAGCCGTGAGGGGGGGGGGGGTGTACGGGGGCGGGGGGGGGGGGTGGAGGGGTGAGGGGGTAAAGGGGCGGGGGGGGAGGGTGTGTGTGGGAGGGGTGGGAGGGGGGTGGAGGGGTGTGGGGGGGTAAATGGGCGGGGGGAGGTGGAGGGGCGGAGGGGAGGGGTGTGGGGGGGGTGAGGGGGGTAAAGGGGGTGGGGGGGTGTGTGTGGGGGGGTAAAGGGGGTGGGGGGGGTGGGGGGTGGTAAAGGTGGAGGGGGGTGTGTGGGGGGGTAAAGAGGGTGGGGGGAGGGGGGGGTAAAGGGGGGTGTGGGGGGGGGTGGTAAAGGTGGAGGGGGGTGTGGGGGGGGTAAAGGGGGTGGGGGGAGGGGGGGGGGTAAAGGTGGAGGGGGGTGTGGGGGGGGTAAAGGGGGTGGGGGGAGGGGGGGTGGTAAAGGTGGAGGGGGGTGTGTGGGGGGGTAAAGAGGGTGGGGGGAGGGGGGGGTAAAGGGGGGTGTGGGGGGGGGTGGTAAAGGTGGAGGGGTGTGGGGGGGGTAAAGGGGGTGGGGGGTGTGGGGGGGAGGGGGGTAAAGGGGAAGCAGCTCCTCTCAGCGGAAGCAGACGGCGGATCTCCTGCAGGACAATGTGAGCCGAGTTGAACCGACGCAGTCAGCGAACAGTCGGGATGGAAGCGGCCGCAGTTTAACGCGCATCGGAGCCGAATCGACCGGAATATTGCTGTAAATCCGCCTTTTGTTCCGCCGGAGGAAGCGAGCAGCGATGGGAGCTCTGCGCTGAGGAGACGCGGCGCTCCGCCACGAAACGGGAGAAGATGGGAGTCTCTCTGCGGACTCTGTTGTTGTGTACTTTGGGTTTTCTCGTACGAGGTGAGTTGTTCTGCCCGCGGGCCTCTCGGCTCCTCTTCTCGGCTCCTCTTCTCGGCTTCTTCCCGCCTCCTCTTCTCGGCTCCTCGGCTCCTCTTCCCGCCTCCGGGTGACGTGTCCTCGGTTAAAAGTGGTGTTGTCCGCCGGGGGAGGAGGTTCCTCGGCGGGTCGTCGGAGCTCGGGCCTCCGGTCTCCGGAGCGGAGCTAACGTTAGCCTGCCTGCTAACGGAGCCTGATCCCGGCCGGAGGACGGAACCACGAACAGCCCGAGATTTAACCCACTTAACTGGAAAACATCCCGGCGGAGTGTTTGTGACCCGGCGGAGTGTTTGTGACCCGCCGGCCTCATGTTGGAACCCTTTATCACATTATTATCATTATTTAAACGCACCTAGCAGCTCCTGCTAGCATGCTAACTTTGTATTGTAGAACTTATAAACAGCTAGCAGCAGTTAGCACAACAAATGCTATCGTTAGCCGCAGGAAGCTAACAGGTCGGCTAATGAATTATCCTCATGTAGTAAGAATAACAACTTTATTTAAACAACACTTTGTTGACAGTCAGTCAGCAGGAAAAACAAAGATTAAATATTTAAATTAAATTACAGCAAGAATTAAAGTGGAAACGGATAAACAACAACAACACAATGAAAAGTGTAAAGAATTTATTTGTATTTTGGTTTCAAAGTGAATTTATTTATTTATGCAGCTTTTTTCTAGATGTTTTATGTAAAAACAACAGAATAAAAGTAAACATGTTCCAATAAATCAAATTTAGACTAAAAACAAGAAATAAAACAACAAACCAATGAAGAGCATGACAAAACTTATTCAAAGAATAAAGTGAATTTATATATTCAGAACAATGTTCGGTTGAATAATCACAGAATGCAACAATAACTTTACTTTACATTTAATTACATTACTTTACATTTAATTACTTTACATTACTTTACTTTACATTTAATTACATTACTTTACATTACATTTAATTACTTTACATTACATTTAATTTAATTACTTTACATTACATTTAATTACATTACTTTACATTACATTTAATTACTTCACATTACATTTAATTACTTTACATTACATTTAATTACATTACATTACATTTAATTACATTACTTTACATTACATTTAATTACATTACTTTACATTACATTTAATTACATTACTTTACATTACATTTAATTACATTACTTTACATTTAATTACATTACTTTACATTACATTTAATTACATTACTTTACATTACATTTAATTACTTTACATTACATTTAATTACTTTACATTACTCTACATTTCATTTCATTTATCTGACTCTTTTATCCAAAGACTTACAATAAGTTCATTTCAACATGAGGGTTCAAAACCAGAACAACAGGAATCAAGAAAATATAATTTCTTCCAGAAAGCCAAACTACAAAGTTCTATCAGGAAGTTCCATGTTAAACTACTAAAGTTCTACTACTTCAGATAAAGAACTCAAACAGGAACATTTACCAGGTGGAAGTGAATTTATTTATAAACCACATTTTCTCAGGAGTAAAAACAACAGAATAAAACTGTAAAACTTTTCAAATTAATTTAGATTAAAACAACAATTAAAATCCAACAACATAAACAACAACAACAGAATTAAATCCTTTTTTTTTGTATGACGTCACCTTTCAATAATGAATAATGATCTGATTGATCGTGAACTGATCAGGTTATTGATTGTTGTTGTTATTAATGAACTGATCAGGTTATTGATTGTTGTTATTAATGAACTGATCAGGTTATTGATTGTTGTTATTAATGAACTGATCCGGTCATTGATTGTTGTTATTAATGAACTGATCCAGTCATTGATCAGTGGACGTATTGATGGATCAGTGGACGTATTGATGGATCAGTGGACGTATTGATGGATCAGTGGACGTATTGATGGATCAGTGGACGTATTGATGGATCAGTGGACGTATTGATGGATCAGTGAACGTATTGATGGATCAGTGGACGTATTGATGGATCAGTGGACGTATTGATTGATCAGTGGACGTATTGATTGATCAGTGGACGTATTGATGGATCAGTGGACGTATTGATGGATCAGTGGACGTATTGATGGATCAGTGAACGTATTGATGGATCAGTGGACGTATTGATGGATCAGTGGACGTATTGATGGATCAGTGGACGTATTGATGGATCAGTGGACGTATTGATGGATCAGTGGACGTATTGATGGATCAGTGGACGTATTGATTGATCAGTGGACGTATTGATTGATCAGTGGACGTATTGATGGATCAGTGAACGTATTGATGGATCAGTGGACGTATTGATTGATCAGTGGACGTATTGATTGATCAGTGGACGTATTGATGGATCAGTGGACGTATTGATGGATCAGTGGACGTATTGATGGATCAGTGGACGTATTGATGGATCAGTGAACGTATTGATGGATCAGTGAACGTATTGATGGATCAGTGAACGTATTGATTGATCAGTGGACGTATTGATGGATCAGTGACGTATTGATGGATCAGTGGACGTATTGATGGATCAGTGGACGTATTGATTGATCAGTGGACGTATTGATGGATCAGTGACGTATTGATGGATCAGTGGACGTATTGATGGATCAGTGGACGTATTGATGGATCAGTGGACGTATTGATCAGTGATTGGAGGAGACCTGCAGCCTTATGTGTCCAGCTGTGTGTAGTTTCCTGGTCTCTGTGCAGCCTGTCAGTAGCCGGCGGTCTGCAGTTTGATGCCTCAGTAAATATTTGGTGAAGGAAGTTCCCAGCGAGCGATGGGGTCGCCTCCCCTCCGATCTGCTGGCCGCCTGCAGCGCCGCGGGGGGGGGGGGGCAGGCTCGGAGCCAGGACGCAACCGACAGGAAGCGGAGAGTCCCCGGCTGCTGCTCGCCGTGTTCACACGCCGACCGCACGCTGAGACTCCTCCACCGTGGTGCAGGGTGTTAAAGAGACAACATGGAGGAGAGGAGGAGGAGGAGGCTGCAGACATCAGCTGTGGTCCTCATGTTGTTGGTAGATTTCAGGAGTCGTTTGTGACTCCAGCTGTTTAACGACGGGACTTTAACGCAAATTCAAACAAAATCTACAGCAGCAAGTTTTCTAAATTCCTGCAAAAAAAAAACCTTAAAACAAACTCTGGTAAAAGTTTGCTGTCATAAAGTTGCCTTTCAAAATAAAACTGACTTTATTACCAAAATAAGTGTTAATTTCCACCCAGCGAGGCTCCGCCCCCTCTCCTCTCACCATCAAAACAAACTGCTGGTTACTGCTGCTCGCTAACCAGCAACAACAGGAAGTGACGGGGTTTGTGGGAAATGTGGTCTTCTGATGTAATGAGGAACATGTTCAATGAGTTTTGTCCACTTCCAGCTGGAAGAGACTGAACTTAGTTTGAGTGTTGAATGTGATTTAAAGGTCTTATTCTGAAGGCAGATGTGTTCTTTGTTCTGTATTTCCGTCACAGACGGTCTGCTCTGGAAACATTCGTCACGTTAGACTCTTTTCATCACGTTGAGCTCCCTGATGGTTTTCACATTTCTAATAGTTTAAATTGTGTGTATTGGTGCATTAATGATGTGTGTGTTTTTAAAATAATTTAAATTATATATCTGTGCTAATGCTTTATTTTCACGTGTTATTTTTAATAGTTTAAATTGTGTATTTATGTTCAATAACAATTTATTAATGTTTTTTATAAATAGTTGAAATAGTGTGTTTTTGAACCTTGTTTAAAGTGTGTGTGTGTTGTTGCGTTAACGGCGTGTCCTCCGGCGTCCTCCAGGGGAGCCGCTGCTGCTGTATGCCAACCGCCGGGACCTTCGGATCGTGGACGCAGCGCACGAGAAGGCCAACGCCACGGTGGTGGTGGGCGGGCTGGAGGACGCCGCCGCCGTGGACTACGTCTTCTCGCAGGGACTCATCTACTGGAGCGACGTGAGCGAGGAGGCCATCAAACGCACCTCCTTCAACCGGTCGGGGGCCGGCGCCGTGCAGACGGTGGTGCCGGGCCTGGCCTCCCCGGACGGACTGGCCTGCGACTGGTTGGGGAGGAAACTGTACTGGACCGACTCGGAGACCAATCGGATCGAGGTGTCCGAGTTGGACGGGTCTCTGAGGAAGGTTCTGTTCTGGCAAGAGCTGGACCAGCCGAGAGCCATCGCCCTGGACCCGGAGCGAGGGTGAGTCCGGCTACTGGGGGTTTTGGGTCTGGGAAGGCGGAGCTGGTACCGGTACCGGTCTGGGTGTTGGTTCCATCCTGATGAGGTTCTGAAGAGCTCAGAGGTGTTGGGAGGAACGAAGACGTCCATGAAGGTTTATAAAATGTTTTGGGTTATTTTATACATTTTTGGTCCTCCTCCTCCTCCTCTTCCTCTCTCCTCTCCTCCTCTCTCCTCGTCCCTCCTGCTCCTCCTCCTCATCTTCTCTTCTCTCTTACTCATCCTCTCTCCTCCTCCTCCTCCTCTCTCCTCTCCTCCTTCATCCTCCTCTCTCCTGCTCCTCGTCCTCCTCCTCCTCTCTCCTCCTCCTCGTCTTCTCTTCTCTCTTCCTCATCCTCTCTCCTCCTCCTCCTCCTCCATCCTCCTCTCTCCACTCCTCCTCCATCCTCCTCTCTCCTGCTCCTCATCCTCTTCCTCTCTCCTCCATCCTCCTCTCCTCTCCTCCTCCTCATCCTCTCTCCTCCATCCTGCTCTCTCCTCCTCGTCCTCCTCTTCCTCTCTCCTACATCCTCCTCTCCTTCTCCTCTTTCCTCTCCTCTCTCCTCGTCCCTTCTCATCCTCCTCCTCTTCCTCTCTCCTCTTCTCTTCTCCTCCTCCTCCTCTCTCCTTATCTCTCCTCCTCTCTCCTCTTCCCCTCCTCATCTCTCCTATTCTCTCCTCCTCCTCGTCCTCTCTCCTCTTCTCTTCTCCTCCTCCTCCTCTCTCCTTATCTCTCCTCCTCTCTCCTCTTCCCCTCCTCATCTCTCCTATTCTCTCGTCCTCTCTCCTCCATCCTCCTCTCTCCTCCTCCTCCTCCATCAGGATGTAAATCCATGAGGACTCAGATAAAAGCGTGTGTAATGTATTCATTAGTTTTATTTAAATTTTGTGCTGCTGCTCTTCGTCTTCCTCGTCTTCCTCCTCGTCTCTCTTGGGTTTCTATTCATGGAACTCTTCCTGTCTCCGTTTGATTGGCCGCCGTGTGGCAGATAAAAATGTCATCGGGGTTCGGGTTCTTCCCTCTCCTCCGTTAGTGTTTGGTAGAACCGGGTCGCCGGGGGTTCGGGTTCTTCCCTCCCCTCCCCTCCGTTGGTGTTTGGTAGAACCGGGTCGTCGGGGGTTCGGGTTCTTCCCTCCCCTCCCCTCCGTTGGTGTTTGGTAGAACCGGATCGTCGGGGGTTCGGGTTCTTCCCTCCCCTCCGTTAGTGTTTGGTAGAACCGGGTCGTCGGGGGTTCGGGTTCTTCCCTCCCCTCCGTTGGTGTTTGGTAGAACCGGGTCGTCAGGGGTCGGGTTCTTCCCTCCCCTCCCCTCCGTTAGTGTTTGATAGAACCAGGTCGTCGGGGGTTCGGGTTCTTCCCTCCCCTCCGTTGGTGTTTGGTAGAACTGGGTCGTCGGGGGTTCGGGTTCTTCCCTCCCCTCCGTTGGTGTTTGGTAGAACCGGGTCGTCAGGGGTCGGGTTCTTCCCTCCCCTCCCCTCCGTTAGTGTTTGATAGAACCAGGTCGTCGGGGGTTCGGGTTCTTCCCTCCCCTCCGTTGGTGTTTGATAGAACCAGGTCGTCGGGGGTTCGGGTTCTTCCCTCCCCTCCGTTGGTGTTTGGTAGAACTGGGTCGTCGGGGGTTCGGGTTCTTCCCTCCCCTCCGTTGGTGTTTGGTAGAACTGGGTCGTCGGGGGTTCGGGTTCTTCCCTCTGCTCGCAGGGAAAGTCTGGATGTTGATAATAGTTTCCACGTGAACGAAGTGTTTTCATTCAGGAAATCTGGACCTTTAAATGCCACAAAGAGGCTCCGCCCTTTTTTGTTCGCTCAGTCAAGAACACGATTTTTTTTTTATCTGTTCCCGTTTACCCTTTGAACCCTTTTAACTTTTATAAACATCAACTTGAATACACAAAGAAATGATTCTCTCCACTCGTGATATTGAAGCACAGAAGAAGAAGAAGGGGGCGGAGTCCAACCTGATGTTTCTGTTTCCTCCATCTGGTTTTATAGATTAAACGATTCATCCGATTATATCAAATATTAGTATATTTGATATGGAAATCTGACATTCCATATCAAATATTATACCAATATCTGATTATATCAAATAATATACTAATATTTGATATGGAATGACAGATTTCCATCATTTTTTATTCAGCGCCACCTGCTGGTTCTCTACGAAACCACTGAGCTCATGTTTCCATGGAAACGTGCAGAAATCCTCATTATTGGTGCGTGTTTTTTAAAACTTGTTTTCAGATTTTCTGACACTTCTTCTGTTCACTCGTTATTCACTCGTTTGGGCAGCACGGTGGTGCAGTGGTTAGCACTGTCGCCTCACAGCAAAAAGGTTCCAGGTTCGAATCCGGTCCTGGGCCTTTCTGTGTGGAGTTTGCATGTTCTCCCTGTGCTTGCGTCGGTTCTCTCCGGGTTCTCCGGCTTCCTCCCATCATCAAAAAAAAACAAAACATGCACCTCAGGTCAGGTTACCTGGCGCCGCGCTAGTGGCAGCCTGCTGCAGCAGCTCCCCCCTGAGAGCCCCCCCTGAGAGCCCCCCTGCTGTAGCGAAGAAATTTCCCCTCGGGGATTAATAAAGTAAAATAAAAAAAAACAATAAAAAAATTCACCAGAGTTTATTGGAGGCTGAAACGTGAAACTGACAGAAAACAGAAGACATTTAAAGCTTATTGATTATTATCTCGACAGTTCTTCAGATTTGTGTTTTCCTGCGTCTGAACGTCAGACCCGGAGACTGGCCGAGTTTCCAGTGAGCGTAGTTCTGCCGGTTCTCCACGTTCCCCGGAGGAACGCCGAGCTGGCGTGGCTTCAGCGGGATGATTAATGCATCAGGTACCAAACACAAAGCGTCTCTTGTGCAGAGGGACGGCTGCACGGCTGCATTGTTCAGCAGGAATGTTTGTGAGTCGACCTGAGACGCCGAGGTGTCTGATGAAGACGAGCAGAGTCTTCATCACCGGGCAGCTCCTCTTCAACAGGGAACCTGGAGCAGCTCGCTCCGTTTCATCTGGACAGTTATTAAAGGATAACATTCAACATTCAACACATCAACATCCCCAAAGAAGGAGAATAATAATAATAATATACCAATATTCAGAGTTCGACGTTCGAGTTTGTTAAATTAGTTTATTATTAAAAAAAACATCTTTTTCTCTCAGTTTTTTCTTTCAGAATAAAACTGACAAACGCCCTCCAGAGTTTTATTTTGAAAAAGAAAATGAGTCAGCACCTGTTTTAACCAGTTTAAGCTTCGCTCAGTGACCAGAGATGAATCAGGATGGATCAGCCTTTTGATGATGTCACTCTGTGAAGCTAAACTTCAGTCTCGATGAATCCTCCCGCTTTTACTTTGAAGTCTCTTTACAGCAGCAGCTTACTTCCTGGTTTAAACGGGTGCAGCATTGTTTTCTGTACAAACCGCTCCTCTGCCTCAGTCGCCTCCCCTGCTGGTTGCCTGGCAACAGCAGCATCACTGTAAACGCCGTCACCGAGCTTGAGGCGCTCGTCGTCTTCAAACAGGAAATGAACTGAGCTGTGACTTTTCTTCTTCTTCTTCTTCTTCAATAACTATTAAAAACTCACTGATGCTTTCTGTCGTGGTTCTGCAGTTTATCTCATTCACTTCCTGTCAGCTGCTCAGTTTCACGCTGATGTCCTCCTCTCTGACTGGTTGGTGCTCATGTCTTCCTGTCAGGTTCATGTACTGGACGGACTGGGGGGAGATCCCAAAGATCGAGCGTGCGGGGATGGACGGCACCAACCGCTCCATGATCATCGACCGGGACATCTACTGGCCCAACGGGCTGACTCTGGACTACGGCCAGCAGAAGCTGTACTGGGCCGACGCCAAGCACAACTTCATCCACCGCTCCAACCTGGACGGGTCCTTCAGGTACCGGCTGGGACTCAGGGGCGGGGCTTGTGTTGACCTCTGTGTGTGTCCTCACTGGGCGGGGCTTGTGTTGACCTGTGTGTGTCCTCACTGGGCGGGGCCTGTGTTGACCTGTGTGTGTGTGTCCTCACTGGGCGGGGCCTGTGTTGACCTGTGTGTGTGTGTCCTCAGGGAGGTGGTGGTGAAGGGCGAGCTGCCCCACCCCTTCGCCCTGACGCTGTACGAGGAGACGCTGTTCTGGACCGACTGGAACACCCACTCCATCCACGCCTGCAGGAAGCAGACCGGGGACAAGCAGCGTGTCGTCCACTCTGACATCTTCTCCCCCATGGACATTCACGTCTTCAGCGCCGGGAGGCAGCTCACCTGTGAGTCACACACCTGCTCTGTGTTTACCATGGTTACCTGTCCTCCAGAGTTCTCCTTCCTCCTGAACGCTGTGGACGTCTCCAGATGTTCAGCAGCTGCTTCGTGTTTCAGCCGTCGTCCTCCTCTGATCTCAGACAGTCTGCACCGTCTCAGGTGGCGCGCTGCTGCACATCCTTCCTCCAGGTGTGGCAACAGCCACCACGTGGCACCACGCGGTACCACGTGGCACCAGGTGGAGCTGCAGCTGGAGACGTGTTTGACGTCAACTGGTCGACCTCAGACTCAAACATCAACAGCAGTTCATCTTGATTCAAAAATGTTGTTTACATTAAAACAGTTTAAGATGTAAGATCCAGTTTAAATCCATAAAAATAGTTTAGTTTTTTTTTTAATTCTGAAAGGTTTTAAATTTTGCGACGAGAAGTTTTTTCGATCCAGACGGTTCAACGTCTCATATTTAAATATAAAATCATTTGTGTTCAGTCTGAACTCATTGAATCAGTCAGACATGTAAAGATTTATGAAGGGTTGTGGTTTCATGTTTCGCTCATTTTGCGTCTGATATTTTAAAAGCATTTGGTGATGCTGAGGTTGCGGTCGTCATGGCGACGGCGGCGTTACCGTGGAGTCTTTGCCATGTACCTGACTGTAGTCGATGTGTGTTTGTTGTCGGCAGCCGGCAGCTCGTGCTCCCTGAACAACGGAGGATGCTCCCACCTCTGCCTGCTGTCTCCCTCCTCTCCCTTCTACCAGTGCGCCTGTCCCACCGGAGTCCAGCTGCTGGAGGACGGCAAGACCTGCCGGGACGGTGAGGACATCATCATCATCATCATCAGTCTGAGCCCACCGCTTTCCTTGATCAGTTTATTTACCTGCTCAGTGACGCGTTCCAGCGTTCATTCAGTTTTCGTCCAATTTGAGTCGATTTGATTTTTGTCAGTCAAAAACAACTAAAAACATTTCGTCCAGTTTTTGTTTTCTTATATTTATATTCTATATTTTTTTTATATACCCTCAGTCAACAAATATCTACACTTACAGCAACTTTGTTAGGAACACCTGTAAACTCGACTTTATGTTTATTATTGATCTCTGCTAATATTTTGCCCTCCATTTTTAATATAAGGAACATTTAAAATCCAGTTAAGTCATCACGTCCCGGTCCAGAACCTAAGAGTGTTTTATAGAAGCAGTGCTGCGTTTTGGACCCGTCGGCCTGCAGGTGTTCCTAATAAACTGCTCCCTGAGTCTATTTGTTTCTGTGTAATCCGGTGAAAGAGGAAACTTCTCCGCAGCGCTGCTTCGGAGTGGAAACAGAGCAGCGTCCAAATATTTGTTGCTGTGCGTCAGCGAGCGACGCAGCAGTTCAGAGATCATCTATTATTTTCGGGGAGGAAGAGGAGAAGGCAGAAGAAGGCCCGTCTTGTGTAACCGTTTCCAAGAATTCAGCCCAAACAGGCACATTGAATTCATTAGTGTGCGTGAGCTTTGTGTCGCTGCAGCAGGAGGCCAACCAGCAGATTCTCTCCGCACCAAACCTCATTAGCTTTTCCTCGAATTTAAAAACTCAGAAAAAGTGCCCGCTCCGCATCTCTCCTCCTCCTCCTCCTCCTCCTCCTCCTCCTACCACCTCGTCTCCGAGCTGCTTAAGGTGGTGTTGGGCTGACCTGCTGTTGCCGTGGTAACCCCACCCCCTTTCCGTCACCGGGGCTGGCTGTTTGAATGGCAGCCCAACACCCCCTCCTCCCCCTCTCTGCCTCTTGTATTTACATTTTTTGGGTTCAGTAACCCTCGCCTGCGGAGCGGCGGAGGCGGGGAGGTCTTTGTGAGGGATGGGATCACATGCTCCCCCCGCAGACAAAGCCCCCTTTCACTGCCGGCCTTTAACTGTTTCTGTGGAGCCGAGCGTGTTCGCCTGCAGCCTCCATAATCTCACGTCAGGTGAAGCTCTGCAGGAAGCACCGAAGTTAAAGTAAAAATACTCGTTAGAGTCATGAAGTCAGAGTGCAGTTACAGTAGAATATACTTCTAGGAGCAGAGTCATGTTTCTATGAAGCTTTTAAAGGTGTAGCTCATTTGAATCAGTCATTTAAGGCTTATTATGGATCATTTTATAGATGATTTATTGACGGTAAAGTCAATATTTGTTGGTTTGAGGATGTTTAAATGGCAGATTAACTAGTTTTATATTTACTTTAAGTTGTTTTTCACCTCCAGAAGACAAAAACCTGTTGGTTTAAGTCGTGAATTATTATACTTTATACACCTTTTATGAGCAAAATATAAATGCAGGAGCATAATACTCAAAATAAATCAGCAGTAGAGTCTTTAACGGATGTTTGTACTAAATATGATGTTTCTACCTGTTCAATAACAGGTTTTATTTACCTGTTGTTTAATACCTGAGAATGACGTCTTACATTGGATCATTGGGACGGAAGCTCTGATTGGTTGTTGTTCAGTAGGAGGGGTCAGGATTTCACTGACAGTTGAAACGACCAATCACAGCAGAGAGTGGTGAGCATCCCTCCGGCTGATCCAATCTAGCATCAGTCCTTCTCTCGGAGTTGAAAGCACGAAGTAAACAGATCTGGACGTGACATTTCATAATAAAATACAATCACTTAAGTCAAGTCAAGTATCTGTGATGAAGTTTTAGAAATGATCATCAGCTGTCTGCGAGCTGACATGATTAACCTCTGACCTCAGGTTTAACCTCTGACCTCTGACCCCAGGTGCGACCCAGATGCTGCTGCTGGCCCGGCGCACCGACCTGCGGCGGATCTCTCTGGACATGCCCGACTTCACCGACATCATCCTGCAGGTGGACGACATCCGGCACGCCATCGCCATCGACTACGACCCGGTGGACGGGTACGTCTACTGGACGGACGACGACGTCAAGGCCATCCGCCGCTCGCTGCCGGACGGCACCGACGCCCAGTTCGTGGTCACGTCGCAGGTCAACCACCCCGACGGCATCGCGGTCGACTGGATCGCCCGGAACCTCTACTGGACCGACACCGGGACCGACCGCATCGAGGTGACCCGGCTCAACGGCACCATGCGCAAGATCCTGATCT
This sequence comes from Embiotoca jacksoni, assembly GCF_022577435.1. Lineage (NCBI taxonomy): Eukaryota > Metazoa > Chordata > Actinopteri > Embiotocidae > Embiotoca > Embiotoca jacksoni. The sequence goes on from NW_027185439.1 coordinate 982,054, forward strand.
CGGAGGACCTGGACGAGCCCCGGGCCATCGTCCTGGACCCCGTGGCCGGGTGAGTCCACCGCCCGGAGACCGAACACGTCCACCTCACTTGGTTCTGACCCGCTCTCCTCTCTCAGATACATGTACTGGACCGACTGGGGCGAGGTGCCGAAGATCGAGCGGGCCGATCTGGACGGGATGGAGCGGCTGGTGATGGTCAACACCTCCCTGGGATGGCCCAACGGACTCGCTCTGGACTACGAGGAGCGCAACATCTACTGGGGAGACGCCAAGACGGACAAGATTGAGGTGATCCACCAAGTCCACAACCGGGCCGGTTGATGGTTCTGAACCTCCTCCTCCCCCCCTCCCTCCTCCCCGAGAGGACCCAGTTCTTGCGGCTGCCTCCCCCATCTGTTAGTGATTGCGGCGGCGCTGCAGCTGCGGCCGGTTGTGTTTAGAATAGACCCAGAAAGTGGATCCGTCTCCGCGGTGCGGTCGCAGCTCCCAAACCAGCGGAGACCTTTTGGCTGAGGCCGCCGGCCGAGGATGGAAACTTCTTTATATTTATCCGCGGCGTTCCTGCGAGCCGGAGAGCGAGGACGCCTGGAGGATGGCAGCGGGCCACGCGGGGCTGCGCTGCGAGCGGCCAATGGCGTCGCTGATAGCAGCGAGGACAGATTACAGGCCTCGCCGGTTTCTCCTCCGCTGCAGATTCCTCACATTTTTCATCCGAGTTTCTCTGCGTGTTTCAGGTCCTATCAGAGGCCTCCGATCCACATTGCCTCCTCCTGCCGGTCTGAACCAGTTTAAAAACATGAAACACGTGATTCTAAACTGGATCTCTTAGTTGGAAATTTAACATCTGAACTTGTCTCTGAGGAATGTGGCAAATATTTCGCATCATTTTCTGACGTTTAACCCTCCGAACGCCACAAGAGAGAAATACTTCCATATAAACAGAAGCTGGAGCCCCGCCCACTTTTCTTACAATATCACTGATGCCAGAAAAATATATATGGACTTTTATTCAGTTTGTGTGAAATAAATCAGAGTTAACAGATATAATAATGAATCCACTCGATGAAACTGGATCCTTCAGAACTTAATAAACCAGGTCCTTTTAAAGATCTGGACCGATGTGGTCTCTACTGGTCTGAGCGAGGTGGTCAGAGTGAACAAAAATAAATAAATCACTTTAATTTCAAGAAAATGTATTTTCTCATAATCCCTTAAAACAAGTTTGTACGAAGTATCAACTCACCGAGACGTCAGTTTAGTTTTATTCTTTAGTTTTCATGCAGTTTAGAGGGGGAGAGAGAAACAGGTTATTTTCTACATTTTACTGATGTCCCCTGAATGCCTCACAGCCTATCAGAGGATCCTTCCTTCCTTCCTTCCTTCCTTGGATTTCAGGAGAGAACTTGATGTTTTTTTAATGGGAGTCTGTTGGTTCCAGATGTTTTTGGATCCAGCCCCTGGTGGCCCTTGGTGGTATTACACTCGGTGTTTCCTCCTCTCCCTCCCAGTTAAACTTCTCCTCAGCGAGTTCTCCGGAGACTCGGCTGGTTCGTAGAAGTGAGATGTCAGAGTTGGAGAGAAGAGGAGGAAATGTGGCGACCATATGCTGCTGTTGTTTGTTCGCTCCGGCTCTTGCTTCTAATTAGCGGCGCTGCGATGTGCTGCCAGGTCGGCCGAGCTCTTCTGAGCGCGCTCAGTATGCTCAGTAGAGAAACACAACCTGCTCTCGGTTTCTGTTCAGAGTATTGATCAATGTTCACTGATCGATCAGTTTTATTTTGAAGCCTGTCAGGTGTGTCATAGAGGAACTTTTATTTTGAAGCTTGTTCGGTTTCAGACAAATTGTATTGAAGCTGTTTGAAGCTGAGTTTAAGCCCCGCCCCCATCTCTGTGTACCTGCAGGTGATGAACATGAACGGGTCGGGCCGACGGGTGCTGGTGGAGGACAAACTTCCTCACATCTTCGGCTTCACGCTGCTCGGAGACTTCATCTACTGGACGGACTGGCAGCGCCGCAGCATCGAGCGCGTCCACAAACGCAGCGCCGAGCGGGAGATCATCATCGACCAGCTGCCCGACCTCATGGGCCTCAAGGCCACATACGTGCACCAGGTCTTCGGTGAGTCCAGGACCAGCTGATCACTGAGTCTGCAGTGCTTCCTGTCAGTGATGTCATCTGGGGGAGGAGCCAGGGAACCGACTTGTATTTTTGATCCTACCTTCACGTTGTGTGATGTGTTGCCCCGCCCCTCAGGTACCAACCTGTGTGTGGAAAACAACGGTGGCTGCAGCCACCTCTGCCTCTACAAGCCGGCGGGCGTTCAGTGCGGCTGCCCCATCGGCCTGGAGCTCATCGCCGACATGAGAACCTGCATCGTCCCCGAGGCCTTCCTGCTGTTCTCCCGCCACACCGACATCCGCCGCATCTCCCTGGAGACCAACAACAACAACGTGGCCATCCCGCTCACCGGCGTCAAGGAGGCCTCGGCGCTCGACTTCGACGTCACCGACAACCGCATTTACTGGACCGACATCACTCTGAAGGTGGGTCTCTGAGGACATGGGGAGATCGTTGGGAGAACATGGGGAGATCGTTGGGAGAACATGGGGAGATCGTTGGGAAAACATGGGGAGAACGTTGGGAGAACATGGGGAGAACGTTGGGAAAACATGGGGAGAACCTTGGGAAAACATGGGGAGAACAGGGAGAGTTGTTGACCTCTGACCTGTCTTCTCAGTCCATAACTTTGACCTTTGACCCCTGCAGACCATCAGCCGGGCCTTCATGAACGGCAGCGCCCTGGAACACGTGGTGGAGTTCGGTCTGGACTACCCAGAGGGGATGGCGGTGGACTGGCTGGGGAAGAACCTGTACTGGGCCGACACCGGCACCAACCGCATCGAGGTGGCAAAACTGGACGGGCAGCACCGGCAGGTTCTGGTCTGGAAGGACCTGGACAGTCCGCGGGCGCTGGCTCTGGATCCGGCTGAGGGGTGAGGACAGTTCGGGGTTTCGGGCTCTGCCGGTCCAGTTCTTTATATTAATCGGGTTCCTTCTCCGCAGGTACATGTACTGGACCGAGTGGGGCGGGAAGCCGAAGATTGACCGTGCTGCGATGGACGGGACGGGTCGGATCACGCTGGTGGCCGACGTGGGCCGGGCCAACGGACTCACCATCGACTACGCAGAGCGGCGCCTCTACTGGACCGACCTGGACACGACGCTGATTGAGTCCTCCAACATGCTCGGTAATCCAAACCTTCCAGCCCGTGTTCTGGTCCTCCAGGTTGGGACCAGACCGGTTCTGTACCTGGTTCTGGATGTTTTGGATCTGGTTCTGGACTGTAATAATAAAGATCTTGTTTCGTTGTGGTTCTCCAGGTCAGGACCGGGAGGTAATAGCCGATGACCTGCCCCACCCGTTCGGCCTCACCCAGTACCAGGACTACATCTACTGGACCGACTGGAGCCAGCGCAGCATCGAACGGGCAAACAAGACCAGCGGTCAAAACCGCACCATCATCCAGGGCCACCTGGACTACGTCATGGACATCCTGGTGTTCCATTCGTCCCGACAGGGCGGCTGGAACGCCTGCGCCTCCACCAACGGACACTGCTCCCACCTGTGTCTCGCCGTCCCCGTCAGCAGCTTCGTCTGCGGATGCCCCGCCCACTTCTCCCTCAACTACGACAACAAGACCTGCAGCGGTGAGTCACCGGAGGTCCTAGAGAGCAGTAGGTTCTGGGTCCTAGAGAGTCATGTTGTCCTCTGGAGGGCGCCGCCGAGCCTCCTGTCTCACCCGTCTCACCCGTCTTGCAGCTCCCACGTCCTTCCTGCTGTTCAGCCAGAAGACGGCCATCAACCGGATGGTGATCGACGAGCAGCAGAGCCCCGACATCATGCTGCCCATCCACAGCCTGAGGAACGTCCGCGCCATTGACTACGACCCGCTGGACAAGCAGCTCTACTGGATCGACTCCAAGCAGAACGTCATCCGCCGGGCCCAGGAGGACGGGAACCAGGTAGGACGTCGGGGGAGGAGCTCAGGCTCTGATGACACACCTCTTTAAGGTCACGACCTCTGACCTGTGTGACCCTTTCCGGTCCCCTCAGAGCCTAACGGTGGTCTCCAGCTCGCTGAGCGGTCCCGGTCCGGGCCTGCAGCTGTACGACCTGAGCATCGACGTCTACAGCCGCTTCATCTACTGGACCAGCGAGGTCACCAACGTCATCAACGTGACGCGCACCGACGGCAGCCGGGTCGGCGTGGTTCTGAGGGGCGAGCACGACAAGCCCCGGGCCATCGTGGTCAACCCAGAGAGAGGGTACGTGTCCGGTTCCCTCGGCTTCATCACCATCATCATCTTCACCAGGAGGGTTGATCATCTGCTCCTCCGTCCTGCAGGTACATGTACTTCACCAACCTGCTGGAGCGCTCGCCGAAGATCGAGCGGGCGGCGCTGGACGGGACGGAGCGCGAGGTTCTGTTCTTCAGCGGTCTGGGGAAGCCAGTCGCGCTCGCCATCGACAACGAGGTGGGGAAGCTGTTCTGGGTCGACTCGGACCTGCGGCGCATCGAGAGCAGCGACCTGTCTGGTGAGTCGAAGTGGGCGGGGTTTAGGTAAGGGGCGGGATCTAAGAAGAGGGTGGAGTTTAACAGATATAAAGTTGTTTGTTGACACCATCTGGACTTAAAAGTGAAGATTGACGAAGTGTTTTTACTTTTATTCACCGACTGAACCTGAAACAGAAAAAACTGGATTAAACCGGTTTGAACTGGAATAACATCAGATATCAGCAAAACAAACCAAAGCAGGAAGTAAACGAACACTAACAAACAGCCATGAATCCGAGAGACGGACAGTTCAGAAGCTCCCTGAGAATCTGTCTGATTTTAAGTTTCCTTCAGTCTCAATGACCCAGTGATGTTAGTCTGAACTCCCATGATGCATTGCAGTCAGGAGCTGCTCACACACAGTTCTGCTGCTGTTGAAGTGGAGGTTTAAATAAATCCAGGTTAAACCGGATCTCAACAGAACAGCAGCACGTTAACGAGCCGACAGGAAGCAGCTCGCTGTGATGACATCGTGTTGGTTCCCAAACAGGATGTTTTAATCTGATTTATTTTAGTGAGATATTAAAATACAGAAAAAGAGGGGGGAGAAATCTGGACAGGATTTGAGAAAGAAAAACAGACGTTTGAACTGAACTTTCTTCTCTTGGAGTTTTCTCTGATTTGAAGTATAGACAAAACGTTTTTAAATACAAGTGACTTCATATGAAATAAATAAATAAATTAGTACATAAATGATTAAAAAGTAAAACCGAATTTTAATATTGGAAATCTTTTCAGACTTGTTATCAAAGAAGGATTTCAGTCTGTTTCAGTTCAGCAGAGGAAATGATGTATAAATTTACATTTTTATCTTTTATTTTGATAAACGATTTGTCTCACTGTCTTCTGTTTAATAAGTCTGACATGTTCCTGATGAACTGAAACGCATCTTTAAATCCAGCAGAATAACCTTTATTGATCTATCACCTGACACAGTGGGCGGGGCTTCTGTTCAGTCGGAGCTCCACCTGCTGGCCAAGAAGTCGCACATTAAAACTGCTAACTCGCTGGTGTTTCAGGTCCTTTTCAGCAGCACTGTTTGTTTGTTTGTTTGTTTGTTTACGGCTGTGTTTCTAATATTGTGCTCTGACGTGGGCGTGTCACTGTCCTCCCCCCGCTTCCCCTCCCCCTCAGCTCCTCTCCCGTTTTGTTGCCTCTGTTCCTGAAGTTTTTGTTTTTCCCGCCGACCTTTTGTTTTCTGTTCAGGAGCCAATCGGATCGTGATCGCCGACTCGAACATCCTGCAGCCGGTCGGTCTGACGGTGTTCGGGAACCACCTGTACTGGATCGACAAGCAGCAGCAGATGATCGAACGCATCGACAAGACCACGAGGGAGGGCCGCACCAAGATCCAGGCGCGCATCGTCTACCTGAGCGACATCCACGCCGTGCACGAGCTGGACATGAGGGAGTACAGTGAGTCGACCGCCGCAGACATCCAGCGATCCGTCGATCGTATTGATCGGAGACCGATCAGACAACCAGGAAAAAAGAACCGTTTTCTGGCCCCGCCCCCTCAGAGGAAGATATAGTTTCACTTAAACTGAACGAATGGAAACATTCGAAGACGTCGTCGAACTCTGAGAGGATGTTTGTTTTTTATTCACAGATTTTAACACCTGATTGATTCGTTTTACTCTTTAAATTAGAAAAACTAAATATTGATTAAAAAAACATGAACCCTGGCGTCGAATAAAAAGCAGTCAAAAAAAGTTCTTAATTTACAATAAAAAAAAAATTTAAACATTAAAACATGTTTAGAAAATGACCTGGATTGACTTCAACATGACTCACCTGTCCTGCAGGTAAACATCCGTGTACGTGGGAGAACGGCGGCTGTTCCCACATCTGCATCGTCAAGGGAGACGGTACGACTCGCTGCTCGTGTCCCGTCCACCTAGTGCTGCTGCCGGACGAGCTGTCCTGTGGAGGTAAGACACCTGGTGGGGGACAGGTGGACAGGTGTGGTGAACAGGTGAACAGGTGTGTTGACTCCCCCCGTGTCCTCCTCAGAACCGCCCACCTGCTCCCCAGAGCAGTTCTCCTGCACCTCCGGCGAGGTGGACTGCATCCCTCAGGCGTGGCGCTGCGACGGGTATCCAGAGTGCGACGACAGCAGCGACGAGGAGGATTGTCCCGTCTGCTCCGAGTCGGAGTTCCAGTGCGACAGCCGTCAGTGCGTCGATCTCAGCCTGCGCTGCAACGGAGAGATGAACTGCCAGGACCGCTCCGACGAGAACAAGTGTGAAGGTGAGAGCCGGAGGACTCAACCAGGACCACAATCAATCACTAGAACGATTCGTAGGATGTTTTTCTGCTCCGACATTTAAACGATCAATAAATCACTTGTGACCTGTCAATCATCTTCCAGTCCGCTGTCCGGCCGACCAGTTCACCTGCTCCAACGGTCAGTGCATCGGGAAGCACAAGAAGTGCGACCACAACACGGACTGTACGGACAACTCCGACGAGATCGGCTGCTGTGAGTCCGATCGATCGATCGCTGATCAGTTAATCACTTCCATTGGACTTTTATTGATTGATTGTTTTCTGGGAGACGTTTCATCTGATTAGAAAACACAACTCAGACATTTTATTGAATAAAAACGCTTTATTTTTTTTGTCCTAGTTTCTTTAGTTAATTTAATTTGAGCTAAAATCAAATAAAAAGTTTTATTTTACAAAAGTGTTTGTTTGCATCAACACAAAAATAAAACAAATTCTATCTTTATTTTTTTTTTAAATGTCCTTTAATAAAAACATGTAATTCCAGTTTTTATGTTAGAAATTGTCTGTTTATATCTATAAACTTAATTTCCTTAGAAAATAATTAATTTGAGCAAAAAACAATCATACAATTTTTTCACTTATGTTAAAACATTTTCTCAGTTTTTTCCTCATTTTCCAAAAAGTGTCGTTTCATCGCGGCGTCGTCATATTTATTTCTATAAAATAAAACTGACGTCCCTCTTCTGTGGTTTCAGACCCGACGGAGGAGCCGCCGCCTCCGCCCAACAACACCATCATCTCCATCGTGAGCGTCGTCATGGCGCTGTTCGTGGTGGGCGCCATCTACTTCGTGTGCCAGCGCGTCTTGTGTCCGCAGATGAAGGACGACGGCGAAACGGTCACCAACGACTTCGTGGTCCACGGATCGTCGTCGGTGCCGCTCGGTTACGTCCCGCATCCCAGCTCGCTGTCCAGCTCGCTGCCAGGTGAGACGGTCGCCATGGAGACGCGGTTCATCTTGTCCTGATGATCTGTTATTGATCATCAGTTTAAAACTGACTGCAGCAGAAACAGAAGTTACATTAATATGAACTGAAGCTGATCTACGGAACTCATAAAGCGCCAATATTTTATAGTTTTATTTTATAGAAAGTTTGATCAACTTCAAATTTGAGTTTCTGATTTCACGTGAAAGTCAAACAACATTTTTAGGTTTGGATTTGAAACCAAAAGACGAATCAGTTCAAGAAATTAAATAAATAATAATAGAAGAACAGAACTTTTAGTTGACGTCTGTCTCCTCACCTGTCAACAGGTATGTCCAGAGGGAAGTCTGTGATTGGCTCCCTGAGCATTATGGGCGGGAGCAGCGGGCCTCCGTACGACCGAGCTCACGTCACCGGAGCTTCGTCGAGCAGCTCGTCGAGCACCAAAGGAACCTACTTCCCCCCGGTGAGACCTGATTTTACTTCATTTATTCATTATTTATTTCACTGCTCTGCATTCGGATATCAGACGCGACTGTTTGTTTATAATCAATACATCGGCTGTAAAGATGATTTATCAGAATCAGCTCGTTATCAGATGATTATTCTTTGTTTTTATGTGATTTTTGTTTTATGATTTGTTCCATGTGAATAACTTCTGATTGACAGCAGCTCCACTGAGCTGTCGATCACCGCCTCCTGCTGGTGGTTTAGGGAACTGCTTCTACTTTCATTCAGTTCTCAATAATAAATGTTTTAAGTTGAAGCTTAAAAAAAGACAAAACTCTCATCAGTATACAGTCCGTTTGACTTCCTGTTTTTTAAAATAGAAATGACTTCCTGTTTATTATGGTCTGTAAATATCGAGTTAATCAGCAGCTGAATTGATGATCAATCAGTTTTTCTTTGTCGTATTTTTAACTTTAAACTGATGACAACGTCTCCGCTTTTATTCTCACTTCCTGAGTTGAGGATGATGTCATACCTGATGATGTCATTAGTGTGTCGCTGTTGTTTCCTGCTCCTTCAGATCCTGAACCCTCCTCCGTCTCCCGCCACTGTTCGCTCTCAGTACACCATGGAGTTCGGTTACTCCTCCAACAGCCCCTCCACACACAGGTCCTACAGGTAACTCCGCCCACCACCCGGACAAACAGGAAGTAGCGTCCTCACAGCTGATCGATGTTCCCCGCCTCACCTGTTTGTTTCCGTCTGTTAGCGTTCACTGAAACTTCTCATTTCCATGACGGGAAAGAAAATACATTTAATAACAATGAAGTAAAATATCACAGTTTTCAGATCAGATTGATGAGTTCAAGGACTGTCGGACGTTGGAACACTTGAAGATAATTTTTAGTTTTTACAGTTTCTGGCCGATAAATGTAGAATTATGGAGGATATTTTAATATAATCGTGGTGTTCAGAGGGTTAAAACCGATTACTATTACAATATAAGTATTTTTTATTTTAAGATAGCGAGCAGGTTGTTCATGTTTGATTTGTGTTGAACCGTTCCAGCTACCGGCCCTACACCTACCGCCACTTTGCCCCGCCCACCACCCCCTGCAGCACCGACGTGTGCGACAGCGACTACACACCGGGCCGGCGGGCGCCGCTCAAGTCCAGCGCCGCCGCTAAGGGCTACACCAGCGACCTCAACTACGACTCGGAGCCGTTCCCGCCGCCGCCGACGCCGCGCAGCCAGTACCTGTCGGCCGAGGAGAACTGCGAGAGCTGCCCGCCGTCGCCTTACACCGAGCGCAGCTACTCCCATCACCTCTACCCGCCGCCGCCGTCGCCCTGCACGGACTCCTCGTGAGACACGCCCACACCCTCCACACAGCTCCGCCCCCTCACTGTAAATAGCAATTGTGCATATGAGGTCAAAAATGGGAACGAGAGACTGAAGAAGAGGAGGAGGAACAAAGGGAAGAGCAGCGCCAGAACATTTGTACATTAAAGAGAAAAGCATATTTATATATTTTCTATACAGTGTTTACTGATGACGCCATAGAGGTTTGTATTAAGAAATTTGTACATTTTTTTAAGAAAAGGTTTTATTAAAATCATCACAAATATAAGTTGCCTTAAAGCAGGAGAACGAGGCTGAAGGACAAAAAGCACACGAAGACCGCCGACGGGACGTTTAACTTATCTGATGCCAAAAATGAAAAACACCCACATCTCCGGGAGAATGGCTCCTCCCACCGGAGGCTCCTCCCATAACAGGCTCCTCCCACTGCTGCAATGCTTTGGCAGCCATCTTGTCTGTAGTTACCATGTAAACTGGATGGTGGCCGGAGAAGAAGCCGGTGTTCAGAGCTCGGTGCTTACCGGGAATCCTCTTCTGTTACCGGACGAGATGTGAGTCACGTGCCGAGTCGTGAAAACGGGACGCCGGTTCTGAGCCGGAGCAACAACACTGTGAGGCACATATTTATGGATCGATCCGATCGGCAGCCCGTCGGCGTGGCGACGACGCTGCCGAGATCAGAACCTGGTCCGGTCGGGTCCAATCGAACTCTGCAGAACCCCGAGGAGGACGTGAGCAAAACGTTTAGGACGAACGGTCGGGTCAAACACGGTCGCCGCCTTCGCTGGCTGCTTGTTGTTTTCACAGAATAATCCACTTTTACTACAAACTCAAACTACGCAAGACAAAACAAAACTACGCAGGCGCACGATGAACTCCGTGAGGCACAAAACACGAAGCCAGACGCACTAAAAACTACGTAAAACTCCAAGTTGCATACGGCGAACTACAATCTACACTCTGAACACGACCAACCACAAACGGCTCCAGACTACCTGTTGCGCAACACAATGTAAATGTTGCACAATACAAACTTAATGTGGCGCACGTGGTTCTACACAAACTACACAAACTACACAATCTACACAAACTACACAAACTACACAAACTACACAATCTACACAAACTACACAAACTACGTGAAGCGCACGATGAACAAAACAATGCAGCGTTCACGTGAAACTATGTTTTTGTTGCTCATGTTCAGGGCCTCCGTACACAACACGGAACCGTTTCCACTGATCGGGCCGATCGGTCCGGTCCATCGGTCCGGTCCATCGGTCCGGTCCATCGGCCGATGGGTCCGGTCCATCGGTCCGGTCCATCGGCCCATCGGTCCATCGGCCCGGTCCATCGGTCTGGTCCATCGGTCCGGTCCATCGATCCGGTCCATCGGCCGATCGGTCCGGTCCATCGGTCCGGTCCATTGGCCCATCGGCCGATCGGCCCGGTCCATCGGTCTGGTCCATCGGTCCGGTCCATCGGTCCGGTCCATCGGCCGATGGGTCCGGTCCATCGGTCCGGTCCATCGGCCGATGGGTCCGGTCCATCGACCGATCGGTCCAAAGCGATGACTCACATCTCGGACCGTCGCTGTTCGGTTGGGACTTAAACCAAAACGTACGCTTGTGTTGGACGCGTTTCGTTCTCATGGAAGCGCTGTCATGCCGGACGCCACCTGAAGGCACCGCCGGCTGCAGCCGTCAGTTTCACCTGTTGACTTGTTTTTGTTTTGTTTTGAATCCCGTCGTCCGGTGTGGACGAAGCGGCGTTCCCGTGGAGAACCCGACCTTGTGCCTGACCAGCTTCACGTTTCTTTGCTGTCGTTACTTTGAGGAACTCAGTGCCCACGAAATGCTCGATAGTATTTTTGTACCACAAATTGTGTAGATAACGTATTTATAAGCTATATAGAAAATCATTGTAAATCTATCCATTGAACTCTTGCAGTACTTTTCATTCCGTCTTTTTTTTATATTGCCTCATTATATTTTTCTACAGAGTTTCACTCCAAACGTACGGCGACAATCTCAGATCAGTCCAATCGAAGAACATATCCAGGTTTAATGTGACGTGTGAAGGACTGTTGTGCCAAATCAATCTTTTGTAAACCGTGGTGGCGGATGTCGGGGCCACCGGGCCACCGGGCCACCGGGCCACGAGACGGCGGCGTCCAGGCCGTTATTTCGTGAATCTGTTCGTGTCTTCGAGCTCGTGACGACCGCTGGCTCTTTTTTCGAGGCGACTGTCGCTTCGTGTCGTCGGACGCTCGGTTTGTTGTTCGGCTGCTGAAGGTCACGTTAAAGAAAAGAAAACAACACCAGCATGAATTCGAAGACAATCTTTAACGCTTTACTCACATTTTTATCAGCCTGAATTTGTCCGACGCGTTTAAAAGAACAAAAACCTCCATCTCGTGTTTTTGATTCATTTTCAATCTTAAATGTACAAAAATGTTCGGACTTTTAATTTTCCGTACTGTCGTCGTCTCTACGGACAGAAACATGTTAAAAACACGTTAAAAGCACGTAAGATTATCATGAAGGCTTCATATTAACAAATATAAAATCACCAAACATCAGACGCTGTTCGGACTCCGTCTCGTTCCAAAGTCTGAAACATGTTTTATCCAGAAACCCAAACCTGCTACGATTTGATAACTTCTGCATCTGAAAATGTTTTCAAAAGATTATGAAATGTTCAATTTATGACAAACATGAAGTTTGTGTAAAAAAATCTGAAGCTGGAAAAATGATGACCCCACCCCCACCCCGCCCTCCCCCCACCCCACCCACCCCATCCCCCTGCCCACCCCCACCCCGCCCTCCCCCACCCCGCCCTCCCCCACCCCATCCCCCCACCCCATCCCCCTGCCCACCCCCCACCCCATCCCCCACCCACCCCCACCCCCACCCCATCCCCCCCACCCCGCCCTCCCCCACCCACCCCATCCCCCCCGCCCACCCCGCCCTCCCCCACCCCGCCCACCCCCATCCCATCCCCCCCACCCCATCCCCCCACCCCATCCCCTGCCCACCCCCACCCCGCCCTCCTCCACCCCATCCCCCCCGCCCACCCTGCCCTCCCCCCACCCCGCCCACCCCCCACCCACCCCATCCCATCCCCCCCACCCCATCCCCCCCACCCACCCCATCCCCCACCCCCACAAACATTCAGTCTTTGGGGAAATATTTTTTAAATAAGAACATTTCCAGTAAAGTTTTTCCTCCTTTAACAAATTGTTTAGAAACGATTGTTACGATCGAGCCAACAAAGTTTCTCTGGATGTTTTTCGGATCTTGTAATTTTAGAACAGATGATGTCCATAATCATTTTTTTCGGTGTAAAATATGATAACTGATGCCACAAATTATAGATTTGGGTCACGGACAGAAACAACACATTTAAAACTGTCTTTGGACTGTGATGGCCTCCAGAGGTGAAATATTGGCATAATCGTGACTCGTTTGTTTCGCTTTGACTTTAAAATGTGCCATTTTTTTACAGTGTAAAAATATTTATATTTTGAGGCCTTCAGTTTGTGCAGAAAATTAAAAAAAAAAAAATGTTGCTCATCTGAACACAAACCAGAAGCCAAAGTCCAGTTGATGTGTGTTCGGTGATTTTTAGCGCCTCACTGCCTCCGTACGGCCGCGGCTTCCTGTGGTACGATCACTTCCTGTGGTACGATCACTTCCTGTGGTACGATCACTTCCTGTGGTACGATCACTTCCTGTGGTACGATCACTTCCTGTGGTACGATCACTTCCTGTGGTACGATCACTTCCTGTGGTACGATCACTTCCTGTGGTACGATCACTTCCTGCCCCTCCCTGGGGGGTCTTCAGCGTCGCAGTAATCTTTGTTCTGGGAGAGGTTCTCATTTCCTGACTGCACTTTACGGGACTTTTTGTTGTTTCAGCTGATTTCGGTACAAAATGAGAGAAACTGTGACGGACGTTTGTGAGATGAAGCTGATTTTAAACGTCTGTTTGGTGTCGGAGACTTTCTGCGTGAATGATTTCCTCTGACGGAGAACGTCGTTCCTCCTGATCAATAATCTGTTCTGACTTCTCATCTCATCGTCGTCCGTTTCCATCGAGTTTTTTTTTGTGTTTTTTTTGTGAAACCGTTTGATGTGTAAAATCTGATCTTCGATGTCAAACATGAACAAAATTAAATGTAAAAGCTCAAAGTGGAACTTTTTGGAAATAATGGAATATTTGGGAATAAAATCACGAGTTATTGATCCGTGTTTGAAATGTAAAAGAAATTTCTACAAAAGAAACAAAATTTTTGCTAAAAAAAAATGCATCTGAAATGATGAGATTTAAAAAAAACAACTCTTTGTTTTTCACTGTCGGCCTTTAAAACCTGAAAGTGTTTTTAAATCAGGAAGAACCGGATCAAAGAGGAAACCACGTGAAGTTCCAACTTTAAGTTCTTTGTGGGAATAATTTACCAGAAAAACGTCCGACTCCGTTCAGACTTCGTCGTCGAACACGAATCGGATTTCCAAACGTGAAGTTTAAAACGTCGCAGCTTCGGGTCGTGATGAACGTGGATGAAAAAGGTTCACAGGAAGTAGAAACGGTTGAAAAGGCGGCGAAACGGAAGTTAGTTTCTGGAACGTCGTCCTTCGTCCGTTTTGATCTCGCGGTGCTGTTTTGCGAGAACGTTTGCGGTTCGTCTGTTTTCAGGATGACCCGGAGCACCGGGCGGACCTGGACGGCCCGTCCCGCTGCCACCATAAGCTGTTGTAACTCATCAAATGCTGATTTTTTTTTTTTTCATTTTGTTAAATATAAAGTGAGTGAACTTTTACCTCCGTGTCTGTGTGATGATTCTTTATTTTAAGGAGAAAAGTCACTGAAATCAGAAAAACTACATTTAATTAGAACAAAACTGAAAAATATAAAACTACGACATGAAGTCTCGACCTCAGAGATAACGTATGTTTTGATTTGGAGGTGTATAAATAAAACCAGTGGAATTATAGAAATATTACACTTCCAAAAGGTAAAGTAATAAAATATTGGCAGATAAATCAATTATTAAATAAAGAATTATTTTAGGGGACCGTTTCTAAAATCTGCTACAGCCCTGATGAGGGAGAACAGATTAATACCGCAGTGATTTACAGTTATTATAGTGGTGTCCTTTCCATCAGCAATGAGCAGAGATGTATTTATTAGTTATGTAAGTGATCTGTATCATGTTGATTTCCAGGTTTCCTTTTCCTTCTCTTTTACCGTAATAACGGATCCGGTTCGGCGCATCACCTCCTTCACGGAGGCGTCTCTCAGCTGTTCGTTGTTTTGGGTCATAAATGATGCAGCAGTTGAAAATATAAACAGTTTGAAGAGCGGATCGATCAAAAAAAATCCCACATGTTGACAGATATTTTGCGCAGTTTATTATTATGGCGCTGCTCGTCTGTGTGTTACGGTAATGACGTAATGACCCCCTTCAGCCCTCTGATTAGACTGCAGCTGTCACGTGACCAGGGACCAGCGGAAGAAGAGGCCGCAGACAGAACGGTGAGGAAATAAACAAAATAGAAACGAAACGTTTTATTACATTAAAACGGGCCGGGGCGACTCGGCGCGTGAGCTAATGGCCCCGGTGTACCGGTACGGTTCAAACGGACAGCTTGTCGCCTCGACGCGGGAGTCGGTGAGCGTGCGCGAGCGAAAGTGAAAATACAGAGAGCAGCTCCGACATTTTAACGGCTCGTGCCGTCCCCGCGGACCCCTCTGACATCACGGACCGTCCCGTTAACGGCCCCGCGGACCCCTCTGACATCACGGACCGTCCCGTTAACGGCCCCGCGGACCCCTCTGACATCACGGACCGTCCCGTTAACGGCCCCGCGGACCCCTCTGACATCACGGACCGTCCCGTTAACGGCAGGTTCGAACCTTTTAACGCGTTCAACTGTTCACGTCTGCTGCGTCACCGCCACGTCACGCGCTCACTGCACCTTTTTCTATTGTTTGAGGCCTCGGAGGGGAATTTCCCACCGTGACGTCATCACGTACCGAGCGACGCTGCGGGGAAGCTTTTATTCGTTTTTGTTAATCGGTAGATTGATGGACGTCTGTCAGTCAGTCCAGCTTTTTATTTACGAGTTTGTTTGTGAAGTGGGCGGGACTTCTGGGTTTAGTTTACCGCGTGTGACGTATTGATAAGTTTATTGATCCGATGATGAGCTGATCAGTGATTTGGTCAGCTGGTGGTAATGCACTGATCACTTCTGGCTGGTTTATTGATCCTGAGTTTTCCGCTGCGTTTCCAGGACCAGTTGCAGCCGACAGGATGCAGAGCACCACCAACTACCTGTGGCTGATCTCAGACCTGCTGGGTCAGGGAGCCACGGCCAACGTCTACCGCGGCCGACACAAAGTACGAACTGCTTCTGGATCAGAGCGACGATTCGTCGACGTGTTTGAACTGAAGATCTGAAACTCAAAGAACGATTCAAAAAGTGTTGATTGTTTTTGTTTTGTCTGCAGAAAACGGGCGACTTGTACGCCGTCAAGGTTTTTAACAACCTGAGTTTTCTGCGGCCGCTCGACGTCCAGATGAGAGAGTTCGAGGTTCTGAAGAAACTCAACCACAAGAACATCGTGAAGCTGTTCGCGGTGGAGGAAGAGGTCGGTACCACGAGACACTTCACCTCCGGTTAGAAAACACGTCTCTAACGTCCTCGTCTTCCTCCTCAGTCCAACACCCGTCACAAGGTGCTGGTGATGGAGTACTGCCCCTGCGGGAGCCTCTACACCGTCCTGGAGGAGTCGTCCAACGCCTACGGACTCCCCGAGGACGAGTTCCTCATCGTCCTCCACGATGTCGGTGAGGAACACGTTCACGTCCTCACATTACAGCGTGTTTATAAAGTGATTACTGTTACTGCTCTCTGATTGGCTGTTGCTCCTCCTGCAGTGGCAGGTATGAACCACCTGAGAGAGTACGGCATCGTCCACCGGGACATCAAACCGGGAAACATCATGAGGGTGATCGGAGAGGACGGACGCTCCGTCTACAAGCTCACCGACTTCGGAGCCGCCAGAGAGCTCGAGGACGACGAGCAGTTCGTGTCCCTGTACGGCACCGAGGAATACCTGGTGAGGGAAACAAACGCACCTGTTGAGTGACCTCGTGTGTGCGCCTGCTGACCTTTGACCCGGCGCTAACTCTTCTTTGTGTGTTTCCCGCAGCACCCCGACATGTACGAGCGCGCCGTGCTGAGGAAGGACCACCAGAAGAAGTACGGCGCCACGGTGGACCTGTGGAGCATCGGCGTCACCTTCTACCACGCCGCCACCGGCAGCCTCCCCTTCAGACCGTTCGAAGGGCCGCGCAGGAACAAGGAAGTCATGTAGGAGCTCCGAGAACCGCCGGCGTTTCCCACGGCGACGGTTTGAACTCGCTGTTATCTGACTTGTGTTTGTGTCGCAGGTATAAAATCATCACGGAGAAGCCGTCGGGGACGATCTCCGGACACCAGAAGTGTGAGAACGGGAAGATTGAGTGGAGCACCGAGATGCCGGTGTCCTGCAGTCTGTCCAAGTACGCAACATGCTACAGCACCGCCCCCATCAGGTCACATAAAGAACTACAACACCGCCCCCATCAGGTCACACTAAGAACTACAACACCGCCCCCATCAGGTCACATAAAGAACTACAACACCGCCCCCATCAGGTCACACTAAGAACTACAACACCGCCCCCATCAGGTCACACTAAGAACTACAACACCGCCCTCTCGTGCACGCATCGAACATCCATGAGTTTCAAAGTGATGTGGTCGTTGTGTCTCCGGGTGTTTCAGGGGTCTTCAGAGCCTCCTGACTCCAGTCCTCGCCAACATCCTGGAGGCCGACCAGGAGAAGTGTTGGGGCTTCGACCAGTTCTTCGCCGAGACCAACGACATCCTGCACCGGACCGTGGTTTACCTGTTCAGCCTGCAGCAGGCCACGCTGCACCACGTCTACATCCACGAGTACAACACGTGAGTCCCGTTTCCTCCGCCGTCCTCCGTCGAGCTCCGAGGAGGTCGGACTGACGAGCTGCCGCTCCTCGTCCACAGGGCGGCGCTGTTCCAGGAGCTGCTGAGCCGCAGGAGCAGCATCCCTCTGCACAACCAGGAGCTGCTGTACGAGGGCCGCCGCCTCGTCCTGGACCCCAACCGCCAGGCCAAGACCTTCCCCAAGACCTCCAGGGACAACCCCATCATGCTGGTCAGCCGCGAGTCCGTCGCCACCGTGGGACTCATCTTCGAGGACCGTACGCACCTTCATATCTTCTCCGTGTCGACGTTCCTCTGTTGATTCACAGAAAGCTACAAATTCAAACTGCTGTTTTCCTGTTTTCACAGCGAGTCCTCCTAAAGTTCAGCCTCGTTACGATCTCGACCTCGACGCCAGCTACGCGAAGGTACCGAACTAACAGCGCTCATCAGACTCTCGGGACTCCTTTCTTTTAAATGAGACTTTAGGTCCATAAAATGTCAGAAAATATGTCTTTAACCCTGTGAACCGAGGCAGGTCACATGACGTGTTCTGAAACTGCCCGGTGTTGTTCGTCAGACTTTTGCAGGAGACGTGGGACACCTGTGGAAGACGTCCGAGTCTCTGCTGGTTTATCAGGAACTGGTGCGAAAAGGAGTCCGAGGTTTGATGTGAGTTCACTTCCTGTCGGCGACCATCTTCAACTTTACAAACAGGAAGTAGATCTGAATATTTATGTAAATCTGTCAGTCGGTCAGTTATGAAGTTAGTACGCAGTGAGACAGACGTTCCTCACGATGACTCGGCGGTTTGGTTGTGCGGTTGATGCAGAGAGCTGATGAAGGAGGACTACAGCGAGATCTTGCACAAGAAGTCGGAGGTCTTCCACCTCTGTAGCTACTGCACGCAGACGCTGGAGAAGACCGAGCAGCTGTGAGTGAATCACGTCTTTTAATGAACCGTCAATAACGAAGAACTGAGACGACGAGTCCAGAGTTGATTGATTAACGAGGAGATGACAACTCCGCTGCTGTGTTCAGGTTCGAGGTGTTGATGCAAGCCAACATGATGTCCTCAGAGTACGACGAGATCTCCGACATGCACAAGAAAGTCCTCCGAGTGAGTCCTCGTCTTCTTCTACATCTTTGTTCGTGGTTTACTTCACGAACCAAACTCCACCTGAAGGACGTGATGTAGCTCGGTGGTTCCTAAGGCCTCAATATTAGAAATGACATTTATTAGCACCTGGTTGCTATGGCGTTACTTCCTAAACAACTAGCACATGTTTGCTAAAGTGTTTCAGTTTAAATTAGCATATGGCTTTGGGTTGTTCGTAAAGAACTAGCTTACGGTTGCTACGGTATTTTGTGTAGTTTGTAACGTATGGTTGCTAAGGTGTTACAGGTAGTTCAGACGTTAGTATGTGGTTACTAAGGTGTAGATTGGTTGTTACCACGTGGTTGCTAAGGTGTAGGTTGGTTGTTACCATGTGGTTGCTAAGGTGTAGATTGGTTGTTACCACGTGGTTGCTAAGGTGTAGGTTGGTTGTTACCACGTGGTTGCTAAGGTGTAGGTTGGTTGTTACCACGTGGTTGCTAAGGTATAGGTTGGTTGTTACCACGTGGTTGCTAAGGTGTCGGTTGGTTGTTACCACGTGGTTGCTAAGGTGTGGATTGGTTGTTACCACGTGGTTGCTAAGGTGTAGGTTGGTTGTTACCATGTGGTTGCTAAGGTGTAGATTGGTTGTTACCACGTGGTTGCTAAGGTGTAGGTTGGTTGTTACCACGTGGTTGCTAAGGTGTAGATTGGTTGTTACCACGTGGTTGCTAAGGTGTAGGTTGGTTGTTACCACGTGGTTGCTAAGGTGTAGGTTGGTTGTTACCACGTGGTTGCTAAGGTGTAGATTGGTTGTTACCACGTGGTTGCTAAGGTGTAGGTTGGTTGTTACCACGTGGTTGCTAAGGTGTAGATTGGTTGTTACCACGTGGTTGCTAAGGTGTAGGTTGGTTGTTACCACGTGGTTGCTAAGGTGTAGGTTGGTTGTTATCACGTGGTTGCTAAGGTGTAGATTGGTTGTTACCACGTGGTTGCTAAGGTGTAGATTGGTTGTTACCACGTGGTTGCTAAGGTGTAGGTTGGTTGTTACCACGTGGTTGCTAAGGTGTAGGTTGGTTGTTACCACGTGGTTGCTAAGGTGTAGGTTGGTTGTTACCACGTGGTTGCTAAGGTGTAGATTGGTTGTTACCACGTGGTTGCTAAGGTGTAGATTGGTTGTTACCACGTGGTTGCTAAGGTGTAGGTTGGTTGTTACCACGTGGTTGCTAAGGTGTAGATTGGTTGTTACCACGTGGTTGCTAAGGTGTAGGTTGGTTGTTACCACGTGGTTGCTAAGGTGTAGATTGGTTGTTACCACGTGGTTGCTAAGGTGTAGGTTGGTTGTTACCACGTGGTTGCTCAGGTGTAGGTTGGTTGTTACCACGTGGTTGCTAAGGTGTAGGTTGGTTGTTACCACGTGGTTGCTCAGGTGTAGGTTGGTTGTTACCACGTGGTTGCTAAGGTGTAGGTTGGTTGCTATGTGTATTACTACATCATAACCTGTTTACGTGCAGATCTCCGGCTCGTTGGAGCCGATCGAACGAACAGCACAAGACATCAAGAGTAAGTTCCTGTCCGGCGGCGTGCTGACCGACGGCTGGACGCAACAAGTGGGGACGCACCCCGAGGACAGGAAGTAAGGCCGCAGGTGTTCAAACACAGTAAATTATGGGATGTTTGATGATCCAGAGACTGACGATGAGAGTTTTTCTCCGCAGTGTGGAGAAAATCAAAGTTCTGCTGGACGCCATCACGGCCATCTACCAGCAGTTCAAGAAGGACAAAGCTGAGAGACGTGAGTTCACACCGCAGCTCCATGCTAGTTAGTTAGCAGCTCCATGCTAGTTAGCTATACTGATTATTTCTTCCAATATTTTAGCTATCTCAATGATTTATCACTTTTCGCTAACTATTTATTACTTTATGGTAACAATTTATTACTATTGAGTAAATTATTTATTACTTTTAATGAACTTTTTATTACATTTCACTTATTATTTATTTTGTCTTCTGTTCTGTGTTCAGGTCTCCCGTACAACGAGGAACAGATCCACAAGTTCGATAAGTAAGTAACTCCGTCAGGGTTCCTCCTCCGTCAGGGTTCCTCCTCACCGTGTTTCTCGTTTCTCCGACAGGCAGAAGTTGGTTCTTCACGCCAGTAAAGCTCGATCTCTGTTCACGGAGGAATGCGCCATGAAGTACCGCCTCTTCATCTCCAAGAGCGAGGAGTGGATGAGGTAACGTTTCCATCACCTGTCACTCATCTCCATCACCTGTCACTCATTAAGACTGTACAATAACTCACCTCTGGCAAAATCCATCACACAACAATAACACTGTTGTCTGTGTTCTTGGTTGTTTGTATATAATATATATAGATATATACTGTATACACTGTGCATTTTATATTTAATATTTTACTGCTATTTTATTGCTTTCTATTATTCTATTATTATCTTGTTGCTTCTGTATGCTGCTGTAGCGAAAACATTTCCCCTCAGGGATTAATAAAGTAACTACCTAACTCTAACTCTAACCTAACTCTAACTCTAACTCTAACCTAACCTAACCTAACTCTAACCTAACCTAACCTAACTCTAACCTAACCTAACTCTAGCCTAACTCTAACCTAGCCTAACTCTAACTCTAACTCTAACCTAACTCTAACTCTAACTCTAACTCTAACTCTAACCTAACTCTAACTCTAACTCTAACCTAACCTAACCTAACTCTAACCTAACCTAACCTAACTCTAACCTAACCTAACTCTAACCTAACCTAACTCTAACCTAGCCTAACTCTAACTCTAACTCTAACCTAACTCTAACTCTAACTCTAACCTAACCTAACTCTAACCTAACCTAACTCTAACTCTAACTCTAACTCTAACCTAACTCTAACCTAACCTAACTCTAACTCTAACTCTAACCTAACCTAACTCTAACTCTAACTCTAACCTAACCTAACTCTAACCTAAGACCTCACGGCCAACAGGTAAGTATGAGTTTTTTTTTAATCTTTTTTATATCTTTATCTTTTTTAGTTTAGTCTTTTTATTTTTCATGTGCCAATTGCCTGAAGAAGACTAATAAAAGTCGAAACGTCGCGACAGGCACATTAGCTTGCAAAAACATTTAGAGTTTTTGCTTTTTTCTTTTCTTTTGTTTTGTTTTTTTGTTTTTTATTTTTTTATTTTTAGTTTGGACCCTCCTTACCAGCCGTGAAGTACAAGACAGGGGGGAGTGATTTTGGACTGGGAGACCTACCTGGTTGAGGGCCCGTGCTTCACCTTTCCACCGTTCATTCGGAGGGGGGGATCAGTTCCCTGCACTCTAACTCCAACCTAACCTAACTCTAACCTAACCTAACTCTAACCTAACCTAACTCTAACTCCAACCTAACTCTAACCTAACCTAACTCTAACCTAACCTAACTCTAACCTAACCTAACCGAACCAAACCATCTCCATCTTGCATGGGGGTTTTAAGAGTTAATGATGTGTCGAACAGGAAGTGGGCTCAGCTTGCTCTGATTGGGCCCTCCGTTGCTCGGCAACACTCGAGTGTTGAAGCTTCTTCTCTCCGTTTGTTTTCAGGAAAGTTCATCACGTGAGGAAGCAGCTGATCAGCCTGTCAGGTCAGCTGATCAGCACCGAGAAGGAGGTCACCATGCTGATGGAGCGGGCCATCAAGGTAAACAACAACAACAGACAACAAACAAAGTGGAAGGGGCTCATTTTAACAGCTGATCTAATTTGTGGTAGTTTTAGTTTAAAAAACTGATTTTATTGTAGTTTTCCTTCAAACGTCTTCACAAGGTGTCAAATCATCAACTTCATTATTTGTTTAAAACATTTTTAAATCTACCAAATACCATTAAAATGTAATAAGATGAAATTTAAGGAATAATTTTAACAGTATTTGGTGCATTTTAAGGTGTTTAGTTTCATCCTTAGAAAACTTTCAATGCTCACATTTCTATTTTATTCATATTAATTTTTTAAAAGGAAATAAACTAATGTAATACATATTTATATAAAGTATTTTAGTGGATTTTAAATACAGAAATAAATGCAGAATTTCTTTATAAAAAGAATGTTGACGTTTATTTTATTGTTTATTTGACAAACTGATGAACACACAACAACAGATTTATTAAAATAAGAGTTCAAGTTAAATTTCATGTTGAATCTGTTATAATATTATAAGTTAAACTGTAAAGTTAAATGTAATATTGAATGTTGAGCGGTTTGTGTTGCAGCTGCAGGAACAGCTGCCTCAGAAGGTTCTTCCTCTGGTGTCCAGCGGGATGAAGCCTCAAGCCTACCTGAGCCAGAACACACTGGTGGAGATGACGCTGGGGTGAGGCCTGCCTTTACTCTTCATCATCATCATCATCATCAGTATCAGTCAGCTGGGCAGGAAGTGACTGTGCTGTGTTTCAGGATGAAGAAGCTGAAGGAGGAGATGGAGGGAGTAGTGAAGGAGCTGGCGGAGAACAACCACTTCTTAGAGAGGTCGCTCACAAAACACAGAAACTCTCACAGGCTGCAAATACTTTCTATGTTCACAAATCTGAGCAGAAAAATGATAAAACTGTATTTTGATGTATTTGCGCTGCAGGTTTGGGACGCTGACGCTGGACGGAGGTCTGAGAGGCTGAACGATGACTCGCTGCTATTTGTCTCCTGAAGCTGTTTGTTTGTAAATATCCTGTTTACCTTGTAAATAATGTCAGACGGAGCTTTTGTACGGACGGTCCTCTGCTCTCGTCTGGAAGCCGTGAACTTCCTTCGGCTTGCCGTCGGTTCGACGCTGCAGAGACGTTTCCTTTAATTTACCTCCAAGCAACACGTTCATCAGATCAGAACACAAACCGTTTAACGTCCCGCTTCATCTCGTAAAGGAACACGTTCAGCTTAAAAGCCTTTAAAACTGATAACTTGAAGGTTTTTTTTTATCATTTAAGTTTTTTTCATTCAGTATTGTCATAAATTAAGGGGTGTTTAAGGAACGAATACGAAATCCCTTAAAGCAGTAAGATTCAAATGAAAATCTATTTAAAGGGATTAAATCCTTAAATATTCACCTCAATTGAAAAACCGTGGATTTCATGTTACCTGGTCAGTTTAAAGGGATTTTTGTCCCTTTAAAATTCCTTAAACTCTTTAAATAATCCTTAAATACATAAGTACATCACAGGCAATTTATTGTCGCTTTAATTTCATTCAGATACCTTCATAAAATGTAAATTAATGGGTAAATTGAAGTCATATTTAAGTGAAAATATGAAGCAATTTAGTGGAACAGTGCTGATTAATTTAGATGTTTATTTATAGCAGATCAATAATCATCATCAGTTCATATTTGCTGGTTGTAAGTTTGTCGCTGGTCAGTAACAGAAATATCTCCACTGGTCATTAATAAACCATCTACCATCTTTTTCTCTTCTTAAGGTGTTTTTGTTTTGTTTTGTCAATAATCAGAATTCAGAACCAAACTACTGTAAATAAATCAATATCTGATCAATGATGACGCCTCCTGTTGTGCTTTTTAATTATTTTTTCAATAAAGTTATTTTAAAAACAGAAGTGTAATATAAACATGAACTGGACACATTTTTTGTAATTGTTAAAGTTAAATTAGTTGATAACAAATACATAAAATGAATACTATGATACAATAAATGAAAAATAAAACCACAATTTCATTTATGAATTAATTTGACTTAAACAGTAAAATAATTAACGTGGAAATGAAAATGAAATGAAAAAACACAAAGCTAAATTATTTAATTTCTTTAGAATTTTACGAGTAAATTATGTATTTTATGAACGTGTTTGTTTTACCGTTTCCTGTGTACACTCTGGTTTGTCCAAGTTTATTTTAGTCAATAAAGATTTCTTTAAAAAAAATAACGAGCGCTATAATTAGTGACGTAAGCGCGTAACGTCGACAGGAAACGCGATGTAAACAAGAGAAAACGTCCCACCGACGATCTCCGTTTTGTTTGTTTTGTCTGTTCGGTAGATTTTCCCCGCGGACCGACTCGGTTCGTTTCTTCTTCGTGTCTCTCGGATCCATCTGATCGTCCCGCGGACCGGAGGTGACGTCAGCTGAACCAACATGGACGAGAACAAGGTGAGGAGCTAACGGCTGCTAACGCTAACCATCCTTAGCTGGTTAACGGAGTTATCTGGTTCACGTTAAAACGGTCGGTTAGTCTCGTCGTTAGTTCTAGTTAGTGTCTGTTTACCTGCAGGCGGAAGAGACGAAGCTAGCTGAAGCTAATGTTAGCTAACTATCAGTGTTTGTATTGATCCGTTACTGACGTCATTTTATCTGAAACCAATAAACTGACGTCATTTCATCTGAAACCAATAAACTGACGTCATTTCATCTGGCGTCTCAAACATGTTCAGCTAGTTAGTGACTAACAAGACTAGTTATCTGATGGTTTAGTCACTTGATGGGAAAGTTAACTTCCAGATTGTGTTTTAGATGTTTTAGATAAAGTCTGAACTTTAACAAAACTTTATTAAGTTTGTAAACATTTTTTTTTTTTAAAAAGGACATTTCAGCGATTTGCTTTTAACATCCAGACCACATTAAACCAGATTAATCTAAAACCACCACACTGGTCAAACCTGGAATAAATTTTCCCAAATCCAGGTCTGACCTCCACACGTTGCAGGTTTTAATCTGGACCAGGTCTGAAGTGGTCCAGATGGAGGAGAACCTCCCTCTGGTCGAGTCTCTGTGGCTCCGGTTGAATATTTTTCTGCTGTGTCATCAGATGGTCGCTGGTAAAGTGAAGAAACCGGGAAAACGTGGACGCAAACCGGCAAAGATCGACCTGAAGGCCAAACTGGAGCGCAGCCGGCAGAGCGCCAGAGAGTGCCGGGCCCGGAAGAAGCTGCGGTACCAGTACCTGGAAGAACTGGTGTCCAGCAAGGAGAGAGCCATCTGCGCCCTGCGGGAGGAGCTGGAGATGGTGAGGAGGTCTACTGTCCTCTTTTAAAGACTTTTATATTCACTTGTTGCCATGGTGAATCTTTATTCACTTGTTTCTATGGTGAATCTTTATTCACTTGTTTCTATGGTGAATCTTTATTCACTTGTTGCCATGGTGAATCTTTATTCATTTGTTGCCATGGTGAATCTTTATTCACTTGTTGCCATGGTGAATCTTTATTCACTTGTTCCTATGGTGGATCTTTATTCACTTGTTACCATGGCGGATCTTTATTCACTTGTTGCCATGGTGGATCTTTATTCATTTGTTGCCATGGTGGATCTTTATTCATTTGTTGCCATGGTGGATCTTTATTCACTTGTTGCCATGGTGAATCTTTATTCATTTGTTGCCATGGTGAATCTTTATTCACTTGTTGCCATGGTGGATCTTTATTCACTTGTTTCTATGGTGAATCTTTATTCACTTGTTGCCATGGTGAATCTTTATTCACTTGTTCCTATGGTGGATCTTTATTCACTTGTTCCTATGGTGGATCTTTATTCACTTGTTGCCATGGTGAATCTTTATTCACTTGTTCCTATGGTGAATCTTTATTCACTTGTTGCCATGGTGAATCTTTATTCATTTGTTGCCATGGCGGATCTTTATTCACTTGTTGCCATGGTGGATCTTTATTCACTTGTTTCTATGGTGAATCTTTATTCACTTGTTTCTATGGTGAATCTTTATTCACTTGTTACCATGGCGGATCTTTATTCATTTGTTGCCATGGTGGATCTTTATTCATTTGTTGCCATGGTGAATCTTTATTCACTTGTTGCCATGGTGAATCTTTATTCACTTGTTCCTATGGTGGATCTTTATTCACTTGTTCCTATGGTGAATCTTTATTCACTTGTTGCCATGGTGAATCTTTATTCACTTGTTTCTATGGTGAATCTTTATTCACTTGTTACCATGGTGAATCTTTATTCACTTGTTTCTATGGTGAATCTTTATTCACTTGTTGCCATGGTGAATCTTTATTCATTTGTTGCCATGGCGGATCTTTATTCACTTGTTGCCATGGTGGATCTTTATTCACTTGTTTCTATGGTGAATCTTTATTCACTTGTTTCTATGGTGAATCTTTATTCACTTGTTGCCATGGTGAATCTTTATTCACTTGTTACCATGGTGGATCTTTATTCACTTGTTCCTATGGTGGATCTTTATTCACTTGTTGCCATGGTGAATCTTTATTCACTTGTTCCTATGGTGAATCTTTATTCACTTGTTGCCATGGTGAATCTTTATTCATTTGTTGCCATGGCGGATCTTTATTCACTTGTTGCCATGGTGGATCTTTATTCACTTGTTTCTATGGTGAATCTTTATTCACTTGTTTCTATGGTGAATCTTTATTCACTTGTTACCATGGCGGATCTTTATTCATTTGTTGCCATGGTGGATCTTTATTCATTTGTTGCCATGGTGAATCTTTATTCACTTGTTGCCATGGTGAATCTTTATTCACTTGTTCCTATGGTGGATCTTTATTCACTTGTTCCTATGGTGAATCTTTATTCACTTGTTGCCATGGTGAATCTTTATTCACTTGTTTCTATGGTGAATCTTTATTCACTTGTTACCATGGTGAATCTTTATTCACTTGTTTCTATGGTGAATCTTTATTCACTTGTTGCCATGGTGAATCTTTATTCATTTGTTGCCATGGCGGATCTTTATTCACTTGTTGCCATGGTGGATCTTTATTCACTTGTTTCTATGGTGAATCTTTATTCACTTGTTACCATGGTGGATCTTTATTCACTTGTTACCATGGTGAATCTTTATTCACTTGTTACCATGGTGAATCTTTATTCACTTGTTCCTATGGTGAATCTTTATTCACTTGTTCCTATGGTGAATCTTTATTCACTTGTTGCCATGGTGGATCTTTATTCACTTGTTGCCATGGTGGATCTTTATTCACTTGTTTCTATGGTGGATCTTTATTCACTTGTTTCTATGGTGAATCTTTATTCATTTGTTGCCATGGCGGATCTTTATTCACTTGTTGCCATGGCGGATCTTTATTCACTTGTTTCTATGGTGAATCTTTATTCACTTGTTTCTATGGTGAATCTTTATTCACTTGTTACCATGGTGGATCTTTATTCACTTGTTGCCATGGCGGATCTTTATTCACTTGTTTCTATGGTGAATCTTTATTCACTTGTTTCTATGGTGAATCTTTATTCATTTGTTGCCATGGTGGATCTTTATTCACTTGTTGCCATGGTGAATCTTTATTCATTTGTTGCCATGGTGGATCTTTATTCATTTGTTACCATGGTGGATCTTTATTCACTTGTTGCCATGGTGAATCTTTATTCACTTGTTGCCATGGTGAATCTTTATTCACTTGTTGCCATGGTGGATCTTTATTCACTTGTTTCTATGGTGAATCTTTATTCACTTGTTACCATGGTGGATCTTTATTCACTTGTTACCATGGTGGATCTTTATTCACTTGTTTCTATGGTGAATCTTTATTCACTTGTTACCATGGTGAATCTTTATTCACTTGTTACCATGGTGAATCTTTATTCACTTGTTTCTATGGTGAATCTTTATTCACTTGTTTCTATGGTGAATCTTTATTCACTTGTTCCTATGGTGGATCTTTATTCACTTGTTGCCATGGTGAATCTTTATTCACTTGTTGCCATGGTGAATCTTTATTCACTTGTTGCCATGGTGGATCTTTATTCACTTGTTTCTATGGTGGATCTTTATTCACTTGTTACCATGGTGAATCTTTATTCACTTGTTACCATGGTGAATCTTTATTCACTTGTTTCTATGGTGAATCTTTATTCACTTGTTCCTATGGTGGATCTTTATTCACTTGTTGCCATGGTGAATCTTTATTCACTTGTTGCCATGGTGAATCTTTATTCACTTGTTGCCATGGTGGATCTTTATTCACTTGTTGCCATGGTGGATCTTTATTCACTTGTTTCTATGGTGGATCTTTATTCACTTGTTGCCATGGTGGATCTTTATTCACTTGTTCCTATGGTGGATCTTTATTCACTTGTTGCCATGGTGAATCTTTATTCACTTGTTGCCATGGTGAATCTTTATTCACTTGTTGCCATGGTGAATCTTTATTCACTTGTTGCCATGGTGGATCTTTATTCACTTGTTGCCATGGTGGATCTTTATTCACTTGTTTCTATGGTGGATCTTTATTCACTTGTTCCTATGGTGGATCTTTATTCACTTGTTGCCATGGTGAATCTTTATTCACTTGTTTCTATGGTGGATCTTTATTCACTTGTTGCCATGGTGGATCTTTATTCACTTGTTACCATGGTGGATCTTTATTCACTTGTTACCATGGTGGATCTTTATTCACTTGTTACCATGGTGAATCTTTATTCACTTGTTACCATGGTGGATCTTTATTCACTTGTTACCATGGTGAATCTTTATTCACTTGTTACCATGGTGAATCTTTATTCACTTGTTACCATGGTGAATCTTTATTCACTTGTTACCATGGTGGATCTTTATTCACTTGTTACCATGGTGAATCTTTATTCACTTGTTACCATGGTGAATCTTTATTCACTTGTTACCATGGTGAATCTTTATTCACTTGTTACCATGGTGGATCTTTATTCACTTGTTACCATGGTGAATCTTTATTCACTTGTTACCATGGTGAATCTTCATTTACCTGTTGCCATGGTGACTCTCAGGCGTGATCAGCTGGTCGTCCGTGTCCCTGATGCGATCCGTTGTGTCTCTGCAGTACAAGCAGTGGTGCTCTGCGATGGATCAGGGGAAGATCCCGTCGGAGATCAAAGCTCTGCTGACCGGAGACGAGCAGAAGCTGCCAGCAGGGGGCAGCAGCACCAAGACGTCCAGGAGCAAGAACAACAACATCAGCAGCAACGGGCAGAGTTAGAGAAGAAGACCTTCCTCCTCTTCCTCACAGGAACAGACTTTATTTCTCGTCATCATCACGTCCTTCATCAGGACCTCAAACACATTCATCAATAAAATGTTCAAGTGTTTCAGATGGTTTCAGCAGGAGACATCTGATTTCTACCTGGTTTATAAAAACACATGATTCTGATCGGAGGAAGAAAGATTCACGATGTTTATCACTTTCTCTGCAGGAGAAACGATGATGTCATAAAGCTCAGTTCATGTCGTCGTCGATATTTCTGACTGATTTGTTAAAGTTTGTTTAAAACAAACGTTCAGAGCTGAAACCTGCCGAGTCGGTTTATCAAAAAGAAAACATTCTTTAAAACTCAAATTAAACTGATGTCCTTCATTGATGAGAGATTAACGTCTTTAACTTTTCCTTTTAATCTCTCATTAAATTCATTTGTTTACTTTCCTTTGAAATTTCTTTAAAAATCGAAATTCTGACTAAAAATAAAGTCCAGACGGATTTCAAAGTAACGCCAGTTTTTTGTAAACCAGATATAATCAGTGAACTTCGTGTCCAACAGACTGAAAACTAAATATTAATTTGTAGAATTGAATCTAAAAAGTTTTTTTTAATGTATATTTATTCTGTCGAACAGTTTACAGCTCTGATTCCACGCTTTTATTGTGACGTGTAAAGAACGTGTGCGGACTTCCTGTCGTGGTGTTAAACCGGTCCGAGGACCAGCTGATGATGTGTTTTATTATTTTCGGAGTGTTTGCCGACATCCCTGCGCTCGGTTCCACGATGATGATGATGATGATGATGATGATGAAGAGTCAGCGTGTCGCTCTTCATCACTTCTTTTTGTCTCTTTTGAATCTGAAGCTCTTCTTTCCGTCGTTTTGTCGTCACGGTGACGAAACTCCTCCATAAAGTTTGAGCACTTTGTTAAATCTGATGAAGCACTTTGTCGAAGATTCAGAAAATAATCTGGAAGTTGAAACTTCTGTTTGTCAAAGAAAATAAAATGTTTGAATCTCACTGATGACCTCATCAGAACATCATCTGTTCAGTTGCACTCTTATTTTGTTAACTTCCTCTCTGCTGGACTCATGCTTCCTGTCGAACTGATCCTCCGGAGGATCCGCTGACTGAATATTCCTCCTCATAAACACTCTTTAACCATCTCAGCCTGGTTTTCAGACTCTGTGACCGGCGGCCATGTTGAGGTTCAGAGGGTGTCGGCCCTTTATGAGATCAGCTGACGGGTCGGCGCTGCTTCAAGTTTGTGTTTTTATTCACTGATCTTTCTTTAACTTTCACGTCAGTAGCAATATTTAACGTAAATTCAAACAATCTCCACAATATGTATATTTTTTTATTTCTGCAATTTTTACGTAAAAAAACATCGTGAACAGAAGCTCTGCTGAAAGTCACACTTTCAAAATAAAACGGACTTTATTACCAACACTGACTGTTCATTTCCAACCAGCGAGGCTCCGCCCCCTCTCCTCTTCATCAAAACAAACTGCTGCTAGCTCACCGCTACAGCAGGAAGTGACGGGGTTTGTGGGAACACGTTAAATGAGTTTGTTTTAGTGTTGAATGAATGTGATTTAAAAAGCGTGTAAAGCTCTTATTTTGAAGGCAGTTGTATTCTTTGTTTCTGTATTACAGTCTAAAGCTCTTATTTTGAAGGCAGATGTATTCTTTGTTTCTATATTACAGTCTAACGCTCTTATTTTGAAGGCAGATGTATTCTTTGTTTCTATATTACAGTCTAAAGCTCTTATTTTGAAGGCAGATGTATTCTTTGTTTCTATATTTCAGTCTAAAGCTCTTATTTTGAAGGCAGATGTATTCTTTGTTTCTATATTTCAGTCACAGACTAATTTGTCACTTTTAGACTCTTTTCATCACTTTGAGCTCCATGATGGTTTTCTAAGTTCAACACAGGAAGAAAAACACATTACAGGTACAATATTTATGGGATGTCCAGAAGGAAAAAAACATCAAATTTTGATTTGCAATTGTTTTCCAATTTCTGCAATTTCACTGCAAAAAAAAAACTCACTAAAAATTCCACAAATTGTTTTGTAATTTTTGAGAAAATTAAACATTCACAGAAAAACGATGAAGTCGTGAAGGAACTGAACAAAGTGTGTTTTTTATAGCTTTGGTGCGTTGTTAGCTAAACACTGCTAAAAAAATTGACTGTGATTTTTACTTCTGCAACCTTTGACCCCTGAAAAGATTTCTTCTCTTTATTAGACAACACTGAGTTTCACTGCGACCAGCCGCCGGTCTGAACCGGACCTCGTTAACGAGCCAACTCACCGTTAAAGAAGCAAAGCAGACGATGTTCACGGAAACATCGACACGCTTCTAGCTAGCTAACGAGCCAACGAGATGGAAAACACAAAATCCCGAAACAATCCATCGAAACACGGCACGGAAATAAACTCGGTTAAAATCACAAGTATAAAAACGTCTCTGATGCAGATTTGTTGCGTCAGAAGAAAAAAAGCCCTTCAAACAATCTGAACACGTTCTGGTAGATAAATTGGAGGCTAGCAGCCTCCAGCTAGCTCGCCGGCATTGTGCCTTTAAGTTTGTTTCTTTGTACGAAGTTCGTCCGAATTGTTTCACACGAAAGTATTCGGAG
>NW_027185439.1:1021887-1041887 GCF_022577435.1 Embiotoca jacksoni
ATCAGTGGTATTGAGTGTGTACTTTATATATTTACAGTATGTTGTAGTACACGGTAGATCAGTGGTATTAAGTGTGTACTTTATATATTTACAGTATGTTGTAGTACACGGTAGATCAGTGGTATTAAGTGTGTACTTTATATATTTACAGTATGTTGTAGTACACGGTAGATCAGTGGTATTAAGTGTGTACTTTATATATTTACAGTATGTTGTAGTACAGGGTAGATCAGTGGTATTAAGTGTGTACTTTATATATTTACAGTATGTTGTAGTACACGGTAGATCAGTGGTATTGAGTGTGTACTTTATATATTTACAGTATGTTGTAGTACACGGTAGATCAGTGGTATTGAGTGTGTACTTTATATATTTACAGTATGTTGTAGTACACGGTAGATCAGTGGTATTGAGTGTGTACTTTATATATTTACAGTATGTTGTAGTACACGGTAGATCAGTGGTATTAAGTGTGTACTTTATATATTTACAGTATGTTGTAGTACACGGTAGATCAGTGGTATTAAGTGTGTACTTTATATATTTACAGTATGTTGTAGTACACGGTAGATCAGTGGTATTAAGTGTGTACTTTATATATTTACAGTATGTTGTAGTACACGGTAGATCAGTGGTATTAAGTGTCGGCCCAGCCGCCTCGCGCCGTCCTGCCCCTTTAAGAAGCCGTTGAGGTCATCTGACTGGCGCTTCGATGACGACATGCTCGTATTTTTATCGCAGTGACCTCATCTCTTATGGCAGCAGCAGGACTTCACCGACCGAGTCCCGCTCCGCTGCCTTCGGCTCCGACTTCACGGCTCCTGCCTTCTCCCGTACCGCCGTCCTCCCGGTTCTTCCCGCCACAGGCCGCCGGGGAAGCCGCCGGGACGGAGGAGCCGCCGGCCGGACTCTGACGTCGAGTTTTCACACGGTGAGTTTACCGACATTTGTCGTCGGAGGTTGAAGCGGCGGCGGGTAAAGTTCCGTTAACGGCGGCCTAAAGTTAAAGTTTGGTCCGGTGAGGCCGACGGAAACACCGAGAGGGAGGCTTCAAACGGAGCCGGGAAACGAAGCTTTCGGTCGGGTTTGAAACGAGTCGGTCAGTCGGTCGAAACACAAAATGTCAGAGGAGCGCGAGCTCACGTTAAAAAGCAGCTACGTAACTTCTGAAAATGTCGCCCGGATTCATCCCGGAGCTCCTCCAAGTCCTCCGGTACCGTTAAACCCTCGGTGGACGCCGTTCACACGGTTCTTCATTACCTGACACTAAACTTCTAACTTTAATCTCCTTTAAATAAAACGGAACCTCCTAAAACTTTAACACGGATTATTATTAAAACTGAAAACGTCTCAAAGTGATTTAAACTCATGTTTCACTCTGAAACACTTTTTATATTCTGTTCACACGTTTTTATTACCTGACAGTAAAGTTATATCTTATTCTTCCATTGTTCTTCCCATAAATAAAGACTTAAACTTTTAAAGGGTGAATTATTATTATTATTACATTTGAAAACGTCTAAAACTGATTATTTACATTTAAATACTCCATAAAAACTGTTCAGAAAACTTTTTATGTGCTGACGTCAAAGTTTTAACTTTCACTTCCATTAACTTCCCCTTAAATAAAGACAGACTTCCTCAGAAATACAGATTAAATGTTCATGTCCTGTGAGTGCTTCCTCAAACCTTTTGAATGGATTATTATTTCTTTAATTTTTTGAAAACACCTTAAACAAACTCCTTAATTTCAAGTCGAGTTATAAAGTTGAACTAATAACATGAATGTCAAAAGAAACTCAAACATAAACATCTGAACATGTCTAAAACTTGATTATAACTCATTTTATAGTTAAATACTCAGTTAATATTGTTGACACACGTTTTTATCAGCTGATCAGTTATAACTTTTATTTACATAATTGTCACCTCAGATAAATGAACTTCCTTAAAAACAAAGTTTAAAGGACATTTACATGAATCACTTCCTAAACAACAACAAACTTCCTTAAACTTTTTGGACTATTACATTAATATTTAGACTTTAAAAAAACAGCAGTTATAACTAATAACACAAACGTTAGAAGAAACTTCTTAAATTGAAATACACATTAAATACTGTTGACACAACTTTTCATCACATTAACATCGTTTTTCTTTCCCATTAATCTTCCCTTAAATAAAACCAAACATCTTTTAATATAAAAAAATATCCTTAAAGTTAAAGCTGTTTTTAAAAATTCACGTAACTTTAACTAAACATTAAAAAACTCCTCAGTTTATACAACCGTTCGTTTATTCAATCTTCTATTTTCTGACATCAAAGTTTCACATTAAATTTACTTTAATTTTTAAGACAAACTTCTCTTCAGGAGTTTAAAAATATTTGTATTATTTTTCTCAGTTAAATGTTAAATGTCAGTAAACTGGATATTTTTTAAACTGTCAAAACAAATTGATGAATATTTTTCTTACTTTTCTGACTTTTAAAGACGTTCGATTGATTATACTTCATGATTCTTACTGCAATTATCAGCCTTAATAAACACTTAATGTTTCAAAGATTTTAAAATATATTAAATAAATAAACAGAGAAAAGTTTTATAAAAAATGTCCCTTAACCTTTTCGTTAAGTGCATAATCAGAAGCTTGAATCGTTTCTTTTTGTCAAACAAATTTTTTTTTTTACTGTGTTCACAAGTAAAGTACGTTCCCCTTAACGTTCCCCTTCACGTTCCCCTTAACGTTCCCCTCCGCGTTCCCCTTAACGTTCCCCTTAACGTTCCCCTCCGCGTTCCCCTCCGCGTTCCCCTTAACGTTCCCCTCCGCGTTCCCCTCCGCGTTCCCCTCCGCGTTCCCCTCCGCGTTCCCCTCCGCGTTCCCCTCCGCGTTCCCCTCCACGTTCCCCTTAACGTTCCCCTCCGCGTTCCCCTTAACGTTCCCCTCCGCGTTCCCCTCCGCGTTCCCCTCCGCGTTCCCCTCCGCGTTCCCCTTAACGTTCCCCTTAACGTTCCCCTCCGCGTTCCCCTTAACGTTCCCCTCCGCGTTCCCCTCCGCGTTCCCCTTAACGTTCCCCTCCGCGTTCCCCTCCGCGTTCCCCTTAACGTTCCCCTCCGCGTTCCCCTCCACGTTCCCCTTAACGTTCCCCTCCGCGTTCCCCTTAACGTTCCCCTCCGCGTTCCCCTCCGCGTTCCCCTTAACGTTCCCCTCCGCGTTCCCCTCCGCGTTCCCCTCCGCGTTCCCCTCCACGTTCCCCTTAACGTTCCCCTCCGCGTTCCCCTTAACGTTCCCCTCCGCGTTCCCCTCCGCGTTCCCCTTAACGTTCCCCTCCGCGTTCCCCTTAACGTTCCCCTCCGCGTTCCCCTCCGCGTTCCCCTCCACGTTCCCCTTAACGTTCCCCTCCACGTTCCCCTCCGCGTTTCCCTCCGCATTCCCCTCCGCGTTCCCCTCCGCGTTCCCCTCCGCGTTCCCCTTAACGTTCCCCTCCGCGTTCCCCTCCGCGTTCCCCTTAACGTTCCCCTCCGCGTTCCCCTCCGCGTTCCCCTTAACGTTCCCCTCCGCGTTCCCCTCCACGTTCCCCTTAACGTTCCCCTCCGCGTTCCCCTTAACGTTCCCCTCCGCGTTCCCCTTAACGTTCCCCTCCGCGTTCCCCTCCGCGTTCCCCTCCACGTTCCCCTCAACGTTCCCCTTAACGTTCCCCTCCGCGTTCCCCTCCGCGCGTTCCCCTCCGCGTTCCCCTTAACGTTCCCCTCCGCGTTCCCCTTAACGTTCCCCTTAGCGTTCCCCTCCGCGTTCCCCTCCGCGTTCCCCTCCGCGTTCCCCTCAACGTTCCCCTCAACGTTCCCCTCAACGTTCCCCTTAACGTTCCCCTCCGCGTTCCCCTCAGCGTTCCCCTCTGCGTTCCCCTCCGCGTTCCCCCTCTGCGTTCCCCTCCGCGTTCCCCCTCCGCGTTCCCCTTAACGTTCCCCTCCGCGTTCCCCTTAACGTTCCCCTTAACGTTCCCCTCCACGTTCCCCTCCGCGTTCCCCTCCGCGTTCCCCTCCGCGTTCCCCTTAACGTTCCCCTCCGCGTTCCCCTCCGCGTTCCCCTCCGCGTTCCCCTTAACGTTCCCCTACACGTTCCCCTCCACGTTCCCCTCAACGTTCCCCTCCACGTTCCCCTCCACGTTCCCCTCCACGTTCCCCTTAACGTTCCCCTCCGCGTTCCCCTTAACATTCCCCTACACGTTCCCCTCCACGTTCCCCTCAACGTTCCCCTCCACGTTCCCCTCAACGTTCCCCTCAACGTTCCCCTCAACGTTCCCCTCCACGTTCCCCTCCGCGTTCCCCTCCGCGTTCCCCTCCGCGTTCCCCTTAACGTTCCCCTCCGCGTTCCCCTCCGCGTTCCCCTTAACGTTCCCCTCCGCGTTCCCCTCCGTGTTCCCCTCCACGTTCCCCTTAACGTTCCCCTCCGCGTTCCCCTTAACGTTCCCCTCCGCGTTCCCCTCCGCATTCCCCTCCGCGTTCCCCTCCGCGTTCCCCTCCGCGTTCCCCTTAACGTTCCCCTTAACGTTCCCCTCCGCGTTCCCCTTAACGTTCCCCTCCGCGTTCCCCTCCGCGTTCCCCTTAACGTTCCCCTCCGCGTTCCCCTCCGCGTTCCCCTTAACGTTCCCCTCCGCGTTCCCCTCCGCGTTCCCCTCCACGTTCCCCTCCACGTTCCCCTTAACGTTCCCCTCCGCGTTCCCCTTAACGTTCCCCTCCGCGTTCCCCTCCGCGTTCCCCTCCGCGTTCCCCTTAACGTTCCCCTCCGCGTTCCCCTCCACGTTCCCCTTAACGTTCCCCTCCGCGTTCCCCTTAACGTTCCCCTCCGCGTTCCCCTCCGCATTCCCCTCCGCGTTCCCCTCCGCGTTCCCCTTAACGTTCCCCTCCGCGTTCCCCTTAACGTTCCCCTCCGCGTTCCCCTCCGCGTTCCCCTTAACGTTCCCCTCCGCGTTCCCCTCCGCGTTCCCCTTAACGTTCCCCTCCGCGTTCCCCTCCACGTTCCCCTTAACGTTCCCCTCCGCGTTCCCCTTAACGTTCCCCTCCGCGTTCCCCTTAACGTTCCCCTCCGCGTTCCCCTCCGCGTTCCCCTCCACGTTCCCCTCAACGTTCCCCTTAACGTTCCCCTCCGCGTTCCCCTCCACGCGTTCCCCTCCGCGTTCCCCTTAACGTTCCCCTCCGCGTTCCCCTTAACGTTCCCCTTAGCGTTCCCCTTAGCGTTCCCCTCCGCGTTCCCCTCAACGTTCCCCTCAACGTTCCCCTTAACGTTCCCCTCCGCGTTCCCCTCCGCGTTCCCCTCAGCGTTCCCCTCTGCGTTCCCCTCCACGTTCCCCTCAACGTTCCCCTCAACGTTCCCCTCAACGTTCCCCTCCACGTTCCCCTCAACGTTCCCCTCAACGTTCCCCTCCACGTTCCCCTCCACGTTCCCCTTTAACTGCTGAACCTGAAGCCGACTTCACGTCGTGAATCAGCTGAAGTTTGAAGTTTGAACCGAATCTGATGTTTTTTTCTGTTTGTGTTTCAGAGTTCAAAGTTCATCATGAAGACGAGGATGAAGGTGCAGTGATGTCATCAGGAGGAAGGACGCCTGCTGTGGAGTGAATAAGCCCCGCCCCCTCACACAAACACACTTAAGACTGAACACACACAGATAGTTAGCGGGGGTTAGCCCCCCCCCATCTCGTTGCTAAGCTCCATCAGGATGACATCACACCCGGCCGACAACATGCAGCTCTTCGTCGTCTGAGGTCTTCGTCAGGCTGAGCCGGACCACCGGCCGGGACGTCTGGACGTCCGGACGGGACGAGGGGGGCGAGGACTACGATCAGGGAGGGAGGGGGGGGGCGGGGGGGGGTGGGGGGGAGGTGAGACATGTCCGTGCGTTCGGGGTCCCGGTCCGGACCCGGGGTGCCGAGGCCCGGCGCGGTGCAGTCCATCGGACCCGAGGCGCTGGTGGTCCTGCTGGAGGGCGGGCTGGACCGGGTGGTCCTCATCGACAGCCGGCCCTTCGTGGACTTTAACTCCTCCCACATCCTGGAGGCCGTCAACGTCAACTGCTCCAAACTCATGAAGAGGAGGCTGCAGCAGGACAAGGTCCAGATCACAGAGCTGCTGCAGCACTCGGCCAAGAAGAAGGTAAAGGGGGTGGCGGGGGGGGCGGCGGGGGGGGGGTGGCGGGGGGGGGGGGGGGGGGCCACTTTAATAGACGTTGATCGTTGTGTGTTTCAGTTGGAGCTGCAGGGAGATCAGGAAGTCGTCGTCTACGACCAGAACTCTTCAGAACCGACCGCTCTGAGCTCGGACTCCTTCCTCAGCGTCCTGCTGCTCAAACTGGAGAGGAGCTTCCCCTCCGTTCACCTGCTCTCAGGTTAGCCCCGCCCACCTCCACTAATCTGGAGTCAAACTGGAGTCAAACAATTTCTGATAATCAATAAACTGTCAGAGATTTAAATTAAAGGAGTTTAAAACTGATTTTTTTTTTTCATGAGTGACAGCAGCACTTTATCAATCATGAAGTGGGCGGAGCTTAAACAATGAAACAGGAAGTTGTTCAGGTCCTGAAATAAAACAACCTGCTGAATCTTAATATCGTCAGACAGGATCCAGCTGCTGCCTTTCAAAATAAAAGGGTTGTATATCTTGTTACAGATCAACTGATCATATTGTTGATCAGTTTAAATGAGATATTATAACATGAGTCCTTCCTCCCTCTGAGGCTCACTTTATGTAATCATGATGATGTAATGCTGCTCTGAGGCTCCGCCTTCATTGTAAAAAAAGGTTTACACAGTGGCTCCCAAACTTTAAAGGGAAGTTCTGCTTCATCAGTTCAGTCTTTTTAAAACATCAGAAACACAAACAAACTCCACGAAAATATACTGAAGGAAAAGTTTTATCTGAAAATATTTATGAAAGCATAAAAAAAGTTGGATTTAACTGCTGCAGTTATTTAAAGTGGTGTTAATCTGAACTGTTAATCTGAGATTATCACATTCTGTCAGAACCTCGTCCTGTTCTCATTTTTGATGAAGATGTTTTCCAAATGAATAAAGCGCTCCACTTCCTGTGGTCCAGGTGGGTTCTGCGGGTTCTCCCACCTGTTCCCCGGTCTGTGTGAGGGGAAGTCCCTCCTGGTTCCCTCCTGCATCTCTCAGCCCTGTCTGCCCGTCACCGCCGTCGGGCCGACCCGCATCCTGCCTCACCTGTACCTGGGCTGCCAGCGGGACGTCCTCAACAAGGTGACCCAACAGAACCTCTTCTGTTCTAGTTTAACACTCAACCTGATTAATGATCAGAAAACACCTGTAAACCCTTCAGTTTATGTTTATTCTCACCTCCTGTCACCTGATCCCCATCTCCTCCCTGATTGGACGCTGCAGGATCTGATGCAGCAGAACGACATCGTCTACGTCCTGAACGCCAGCAACACCTGCCCCAAACCGGACTTCATCCACGACTCGCACTTCCTCCGCGTTCCCGTCAACGACTCGTTCTGCGAGAAGATCCTGCCCTGGCTGGACCGCTCGGTGGAGTTCATAGGTCAGCGCTGACTCCGCCCCCTCGCGCTAAGGTCAGCTTTTAAAAAGCAGCTCGGCGCCGTCTGAACTCTGCATTTCTGTTTCAGAGAAGGCCAAAGCGACCAACAGCCGGGTTCTGGTCCACTGCCTGGCAGGGATCTCCCGCTCCGCCACCATCGCCATCGCCTACATCATGAAGAGGATGGACATGTCTCTGGACGAGGCCTACAGGTACTCCACCCTCTACTGACTCCACCCTCTGCTGACCCCGCCCTCAACTGAGTCCACCCCTACTGACCCCGCCCCCTTGTTGCCATCTCCAGGTTCGTGAAGGAGAAGCGTCCGACCATCTCTCCCAACTTCAACTTCCTCGGTCAGCTGCTGGACTTTGAGAAGAAGATCAAGAGTCCGGAGACCAAACTGAAGCTCCTCCCCCACCCGGAGCCCGGCGCTGACCCGGTGGGTCTGGAGGACCCGGAGGCCGCGGTCCGCCTGGAGGCCCCCGGTGACCCCGC
The DNA here is from genome assembly GCF_022577435.1 of Embiotoca jacksoni. NCBI lineage: Eukaryota > Metazoa > Chordata > Actinopteri > Embiotocidae > Embiotoca > Embiotoca jacksoni. The sequence goes on from NW_027185439.1 coordinate 1,029,937, forward strand.
CCTGCCGGAGCCCCTCAAGCTGCCCTGCCTCTTAGCCGACGCCCCCGAGGAGCGTCTGCTGGCGCTGAGCGGCCTGCAGCTGGCCGACGGGCCGGAGGACAGCGCCCGGCTGAAGCGCTCCTTCTCATTGGACATCAAGTCGTACGGCGAGCCGGGCGGTAGCTCCGCCCACCGAGTGTTCGCCCCTCACGCCGGCTCGGACGCCGCCGACTTCTACAAAACGTCGTCCTTCAAGGAGACGACCAGTAAACCGTGTCAGTTCTCTCCGGTGGAGGAGGTGTCGGAGCAGTCCACCCCGGAGCAGAGTCCCGACAAGGAGGAGGCCGAGGCCCCGCCCCCGCAGCCAGGGCCGCCGCCGGCCCCCGCCGCCTTCACCAAACCTCCCCCCGCCGCCCCCACCTGCTCCCACCAGCTGCACCGCAGCGGCAGCGTGGAGGACAGCGCCACCAGCTTCCTGTTCGGGCTCTCCCGCAGCCAGCAGCAGCTGGCCCGACCGGGGGGCGGAGCCTTGAAGGGCGGAGCCTTGAAGGGCTGGCACTCCGACATCCTGCTGGGTCCCGTCACCGTCTCCACCTCCTCTCTGGCCGGCGGCTGGTACCTCTCCTCCGAGTCCACGCGCTTCTACTCCACCTCGGCCATCCTCAGCGGCGGCGGCTTCGCGGCGTTCGGCTGCCACGGCCTGGAGGCGGTGCGGCGCCGCAGCCGGCAGCGAACCGGAGACCGCGGCGACTCCCGGCGGAGCTGGCACGAAGAGAGCAGCTTCGAGAAGCAGCTGAAGCGCCGCAGCTGCCAGATGGAGTTCGGAGACGAGATGACGGACGGCCGGGAGGAGATGGGGAAGGTGGGCAGCCAGTCCAGCTTCTCCGGCAGCATGGAGGTCATCCAGGTGTCCTGAGGCCAGCCGGAACGGACCGGACCGGGACAACAGTCGGACCGCAGCTGCACCGACACCAGAACAGAAACACTTCCGGCTGCCTCACAGGTGGTCGAGGAAACGCAACACACGAACCACCTGGAACTGATCCAAAAAAAACCAACGGTCGAGTTCTGATCCAACTCAGTTACAGAACTTCAGATTCAGATCAAAATCAGCAGAATAAATGAAATAAAATCAGGAAACTGAAAGTAGAAAACAAATAAAACTCAACAATCAATAAATCAAACGGTTCAAATAATAGAGGTTTATTTCTGTTCCCTGATTGGAGCAGTAGTTCAACATACGACCACCAGAGGGCGCCGCTCTCCTCAGAATATATCACAATAAAGCTAAAGATCACGAGAAGATGTTTTAGAGATGAAATAACGAACTGATTGATGAGGAAACTGAAGTTTTGCAGCGAACGTTTGGACTCAAACCATCCGATCGAATAACGGAAGCTGCCGATCGATCGTCTCGGTGGCCCCTCCCTCTCCTCTCTGAGCTGCAGCGGCCAATCAGAGGAGAGCGTGACCTCACCTGTCCGAGGTGGACGGACAGAGACTGACGGACTGACGGGTGATCTGACTGCTGGAGGTCGGATCGGTTGATTGTCTGTAAAACAGAAATAAAAGAGTTTTGAGTTTTATTTTGGCGGTGTGTTTGTTGGAGACGTTTTTCTTCCTCTGCAGGTACGAATTCACCTGTCGCCAGGTTGATCAGAAACTTCCTGTTGACCTCAGGTCAACAGGAAGTTTCCAGCGAGTCAGCAGCTTCAGTGAAACTTTCTTCATTAAAATTCAGTTTATGAGGAACACCTCATTTATCTGACTGGTGTTTCCGTTATTCTGTCCAGCCCGTTCATATCAGTGGGCGGGGCTAAACTGCACAAAACATGACGGACCTGAACATCTTCAGGAGTTTCAGGTAGAAGCAGGTGTTTGAAGAGTGCACAGCGCCCCCTGTCTGCAGTGCATCATGGGTAATCAGACAAACATCACTGGATCACTGACACTGAAGGAAACTTAAAATCAGACAGATTCTCAGGCAGCTTCTGAACTTAAAAAGAATCAATTGTATAAATACAAACATTATATTATATAAGTATAGAATTGTGACATTGCTCTTTAACAGGAAATTCAACTGAACAAAAATCAATTGTTGATTCTTAATTTTTATTTTGTTACTTTTTCTTAAATATATTTATAATTGTTATTATTATTATTACTCCTTATTTAATTTATTCTTTATATTGTTATATTTATTATCATCATTATTGCTTGCCATTATTATTATTTCTTTTGTTATTGTTATCACTTTTTCTATCATCATCATTATTATTTTCATTTATTGTGTTTATTATTATTATTATTAAGGTTATGAACCTTCAGAAAACGTCACTTGTTGCAGCTTTCCTCGGATACTGAAGGGGGCGTGGTCACTGCAGACCCGGCCTGCCTGCCAGTCGGTGCTCGGGCTTCACTTCTCCCTCTGAGCAGGCTGCTGCTGCTGCTGCTGCTTTTAAACACCATCCAAAGTGTGTAGTTGGAAACGAGCCGCGAGGAGCTCCTGCAGCCGAACAGGAGGTCAGTCTGCCGGATCCACAGCACCGGGAGGAGTCGGTGAAACCCGCCCCGACTGGACCGGAGCTGCACGCGCGGATTTGTGCCATGTTTTTCTAACGAGAATCGGATTATTAAATGAAGCCACACCTGCAGGTAAATCCGTTTTAATCGTTATCATTCCCGCTTCAATTCCACCCGGGGACAAACACACCGGAACCGGAGGGACTCGTCAGGGAAGAACGAACCGATCCGGATCTGATCAGCAGATTCGGTCCAAAGCAGAAAATGTAAATTCAAACCGAAGGCAACTTGATCTGCCCTCCTGCTCTGCGGTCAGAGTACCGTTACACCAGACTCCATAGGAAAAATGACATAAAATTAAACTAACTTTTTTACAGACAAACACACACAAAGTTCACGGATTAATTGAAGCGCCGATATGACGTCATCGATCCGGCGTGAACCCACAACACAGAAACGTGTTGTGATCATTGAGATTAAACTTTGATCACCTCTCCCCCTGTACAGAGTGCCTTCTCCAAGAAATGAACGAGCAAGCAGTCTGAACCAAAAACAAGTTTTACCGATCCTTTTATTTAACGTTCAGCTCCTCGTGGTGGATTTTATTGACACCGAAATGACAAACACCTTAACAACAGTTTAACAACACGTTTACGATCTAATCCCGCCTTTATCCGGTCTGAGATCCAAGTTCCCCTTAAATCATAGGAATATTTAATGGAGTTTGGCACTGTGTGGGATGTGCCTTAAGGAAAGTGAAGTGCAGCTCCACGCGTCGTTTTGTGACTCTCGGTTTCTATATGAAATAATATGAAAAAAACGGAATGATTGTGAGTGACCGACAGACCGGAGCCCAGCGGCGGCCGGTGAGCAGCAGCCCGTCAAGGCGTCGGTACCCGGTCGTGTGTCCGCGGCTCCCGGTGCCGCGGAGCCCCTTTTGTTTGTCTTGGCCTGAATGCTGCCGGTTGTCAGGCTGACACAGATAGCACGCATCCGTATTGTTCCAGCCGGGGTTACCGGAAGGTCTCCCGGTATTGTTCTACCGCAGCCGGTTTCTGCTCTGTTTGGTGGGAGATAACACACCTGGGTTAATGGGTCACGCGGAGCCTCGTGCTGTTTGCTGCAGATGCAGTGCGGGCAGGTAAACGGTTAACGGCAGCAGCTCGTCGGCTCTGCTCCGGTGACCCCGGCCAGTAACTGGTGCTGAGAGCAGAGCCGGTCTCAGGTTAGTTCACCTGGTCAGTCAGCTGATCAAAGTATCAGAACAGCCGACCGGTCACGTGAAGGTGTTTCCTGGTTTACCTGTGGAACCGGATGTGGTCTGTGATGAGGTCCATGTGTCATGTATGATTGTTAGACGGATCACCTGCGTAGCTGAGAAGTCATTTTGCATCTTTTGGAAGTCACCTGCGTCTTTTTGTCGTCATCTTTATGTACCTTTCGTTATGTCTCTAATTTTTAAACTCTTCATTTTTGTCTCTTTGAAGTCTCCCTCCTATCTTTGCCGTTGCTCTGCGTCTCTTCCAAGTTTATTTTTGTCTCTTCCAAGTTTATTTGCGCATTTTTTGTTTTGTTTGCATTGTAATTTTGAAACTCTTTGTGTTTCTGTCTGTAGCTGATTGGACGGTCATGTCTGTGTTTTGATTGGCTGATGTTTAGTGACAGTTTATGTTAACGTTTCTTTGTTTTTCACTCTGACAAGTGTTTCTACTGTAGTGTCTTTGAGCTACAGTCAGTTTGTTGATGTTTCAGACAGAAGTCGTTGACTCTGTTGGCCGTGATGTCCGACTGTTGGCCGTGATGTCCGACTGTTGGCCGTGATGTCCGACTGTTGGCCGTGATGTCCGACTGTTGGCCGTGATGTCCGACTGTTGGCCGTGATGCCCGACTGTTGGCCGTGATGTCCGACTGTTGGCCGTGATGTCCGACTGTTGGCCGTGATGTCCGACTGTTGGCCGTGATGTCCGACTGTTGGCCGTGATGCCCGACTGTTGGCCGTGATGTCCGACTGTTGGCCGTGACGTCCGACTGTTGGCCGTGACGTCCGACTGTTGGCTGTGATGTCCGACTGTGGGATGACGTCCGACCGTGACGTCCAACCGTGACGTCCGACTGTTGGCAGTGACGCCCGACTGTTGGTTGTGACGCCCGACTGTTGGCCGATGTCCGACTGTTGGCCGATGTCCGACTGTTGGTTGTGATGTCCGACTGTTGGCTGTGACGTCCGACTGTTGGTTGTGACGTCCGACTGTTGGTTGTGACGTCCGACTGTTGGCCGATGTCCGACTGTTGGCTGTGATGTCCGACTGTGGGATGACGTCCGACCGTGACGTCCGACTGTTGGCAGTGACGCCCGACTGTTGGGTGTGACGTCCGACTGTTGGCTGTGATGACCGACTGTTGGTTGTGATGTCCGACTGTTGGCTGTGATGTCCGACTGTTGGTTGTGACGTCCGACTGTTGGCCGATGCCCGACTGTTGGCCGATGCCCGACTGTTGGCTGTGATGTCCGACTGTTGGCTGTGATGTCCTACTGTTGGCTGTGATGTCCGACTGTTGGTTGTGACGTCCGACTGTTGGCTGTGATGTCCGACTGTTGGCCGATGTCCGACTGTTGGCTGTGACGTCCGACTGTTGGCTGTGACGTCCGACTGTTGGTTGTGACGTCCGACTGTTGGCTGTGATGTCCGACTGTTGGCCGATGTCCGACTGTTGGCTGTGACGTCCGACTGTTGGCTGTGACGTCCGACTGTTGGTTGTGACGTCCGACTGTTGGCCGATGTCCGACTGTTGGCTGTGATGTCCGACTGTGGGATGACGTCCGACCGTGACGTCCGACCGTGACGTCCGACTGTTGGTTGTGATGTCCGACTGTTGGCTGATGTCCGACTGTTCGGCGTGCTCGGCTGCAGATGACTGATCCTCTTGTTGTACCTGTCAGGTGTTTTTTTTTCTGCAGGGTGTTTGCTGCAGGTCAAAGGTCGGCGGCTCTTAGAAAACGACATGCTGTGCGGCCGAGCGCTCGACGGACCTTTGATCCGAGCGGTTGTGTAATCGGAGCCGTGTTCAGTTTGCCGACTGATAGCGGAGGATTAGAGTCCTGGATCTGTTCTCCGTTGGTCTCCGTGGGAAACGTTCCTCCAGCTGTCGACCTCATGACAGCCCAACGACTATTTCTGGATGTTTCCAGCCCTGCGACTCGCTGCCTTTTAGTTTCACATGCTTTTTAAACGGAGCCGAGATATCTGGAGGGAAAACGGTTCGATCCTCTGGTGGTTGTTTGTTTGAACGTCTGGTCTGACGTCATATTAGAAGAAATAAATCAATTAAATCTGGTTTTAATCACAAAGCTTCATATTATTGATTATTTCATCAGGTGTTTTATGAAATGTGAAATCGGAGGGAAACATCCTGTTGCTGTTATCAGGTGTCTCCCGGTCATCCGCCCTGTTTGTTTGTTGTGTGTGTGTGTGTGTGTGTGTGTGTGTGTGTGTGTGTGTGTGTGTGTGTGTGTGGTTGCCGTGACAACGGTGTGATGTAACCGTACCTGCCAGGTGTTGCTGTGATCTGCCGGAGGATCCCATGTAGGATTATGGGATTGAAAGGAGAAACTGGGGCCGGTCAGGAGTCGAGTTTCTCACGCCGTTCGCTGCAGTTTGATTTTTTAGGTTAATGAGGAGGCGGAGCTTCGTCAACGCACCTGTTCTACCTCAGACCTGAACAGAAACGGGCGTTATTCATCATAAATATCAGAAACATGCTCGATCTGTTTTCACCAGAAACTCAATGAAGAAATCCGTTTAATCAGAAATACATTTTTGAAATCAAAAATGCCAAAAATTAAATGTCAGATGGGAAAAGTTGCTGCTTTCAGTTTTTAACGACAGAAAAGAAAAACAGTTTGTTGACATCATGTTATTAACAACTGCTGCACAAATTTTTTTGGGGATTATTTTCACGCACATTTTAACATTTATATGAGAAGATCAAATCAGATCATTGAGTTTGTATTAAAACAAGACAACAGGATGAAGCGTGTGTGTGTGAGAGATCCTGGTCACATGACTGTTTTTTTTTAAGCGCGGAGCAGACGGACTGTTAATCCTCCAACAGAAGATGTTTCATTTGGCAGCTCAGATGTTGTGTGAACTTCCTGTTGTCAGTTTAACTTCCTGTTGTCATTATAACTTCCTGTCTGCGTCACTGCTCGCTGACGACTTCCTGTTGAAACGTGAGCTGTTAGACTTCAGCTTTGATTGATTTTGATTGATTGCAGATGATCAACTGTCAGTCGAAAGTGAAGAAGAGTTTAAAGGAAACGGCTTTTATTCTGAAATTTATTCATAACATCTGGGGGGACCAGATGGTGTTCAATCACTTTTAATCAATCTGGCTTTCAAAGTCTGGATCAACAAGGATCAGAACTTCAAATCTGGATCATTAAAGGCTTTTATTTTGACGGGTCTCTGAAGCTATATGTATATATATATAGCTATAATATTGGGATAAATTTAGACAATAAAAATGTAAAGTTTGACCAGAAATCTTAGAAATTATCGTCGGTGTAAAATATTGAAAATATAAGTTTTCCTGATCAGTTAATTTATCAATAATAAAACCAGCAGAGGATTTAATTGATTACAATAATATATAAAAATAAAAGGAACAATATCGATGAAAAGTTAAGTGACATAAATAATAATACAAAATAAAAGTATTAATAATAATAATAATAATATTGATCACCGGACGGTTGAACTATAATCAGGTCGTTCTGACGTGTTGAGCAGATCTCAGTCAGGTCAGGGTTTCCTCAAGCCCCGCCCCTGCCCCTCCCCCCACCTGTCCGTCACTAATTAGAGGCTTAGACCGTCAATCCCGGACGACGTCGAGGTCCTGCAGAGATCCTCGTTAATCCGCCACACATGTTCTTCTGTTCAGACGTAGACGCGTTGGTTCTGACCGACTCACCTGGACGACGGACAGGTGAGTTCGTTCGCCTTCGTATCGACGCTCACCGTGTTCACCCGGACGAGTCGTGTTTATAACAGACGACAATCACAAGAACAAAAACACTCGGCTGAACTTCATTAGGAACACCTGCGTCTTCGTTTGATCATCCGATCGGCGAATCAGGCGACAGCAGAGCGGACGCAGGTCGAGCTTCAAACGTTGATGTCCGAGATTCAAACTCGTTGTTGAGAGATGTCAGAGGTCAGAGGCTAGACCCCGGTTTCAGGCTTGGTTTGGGACTGTTATTAGACTGGTTCTGGCCTGGTTCCGGGAGTGGTTTAAGACTTGTACGTCCCATTCTTGTAGACGCAGACCCCATCGCGTGTTTTTCACAACGTAAATGTTTAACGATAAAAACAGCTGTTGATTCGTGTTCAAAAACCAAACTGTGACGAGAAAATCATCAAGTCAGAGAAGCTAAATTCCTCCGTTTGATAAAAGTTCCTCTTTTAATTGGACCGTGTTCATTTTCAGGAGGTTCTTATCTGGACGTTGAGCAGGTTTCTCAGAGAAGCGCTCGTCCTCCTCTGTGACCTCGCTGAGTTATTTCTGGTGTGAAGTCTGTAAACGGCTGTTTGGCCTCGTTCCGGCCGCGACTGCATCTGAACTGGATCTGTGTCGCTCGATGAGCAGCGTCATGAAACCGTCGGCTCGCTTTCAGCTCATCAGAGGAAGGAGGAGGATCGATCGGGGGGTTGATAACGTAATCAAAACATGTTCAACTGCAAGTAGAAGTTCAGCAAAATGTAACAAAGAAGCATTTTAATGTCTAATTTATGTATAAAAAACAGCAGAAAATAACATGGAGTTCTGCAGCATTTTGTATAATTAATTTCAGGAATTTAATAGCTCTATAACTTTTAACTTTTCTGTTCAATCTGTCTGAAGAACACCAACGAACCAAACAAAGCTTCAGGTGATGCATTCAAATGTTCCGGTTAGTCGGAGTACTTCAGCAGGAAACAAATAAACAGGAATAAACCGGAGACGGACAGTTCAGAAGCTGCCTGAGAATCTGGCCGATTTTAAGTTTCCTTGAGTATCATAGTGACCTAATGATGTTTGTCTGATTACCCATGATGCTCTGCAAGCAGGAGCTGCTCACACTCAGTTCTGCTGCTGTTAAAGGGACAGTTGGTCTAAATGAGGATAAATACAGGTGGTACCCTGTAGTACCCTGTTGTACCATGTAGTACTCTGTTGTACCATGTAGTACTCTGTTGTACCCTGTAGTACTCTGTAGTACTCTGTTGTACCCTGTAGTACCCTGTAGTACTCTGTTGTACCCTGTAGTACCCTGTTGTACTCTGTTGTACCCTGTAGTACCCTGTTGTACCCTGTTGTACCCTGTAGTACCCTGTTGTACCCTGTTATACCCCGTAGTACTCTGTTGTACCCTGTAGTACCCTGTAGTACCCTGTAGTACTCTGTTGTACCCTGTAGTACCCTGTAGTACTCTGTTGTACCCTGTAGTACCCTGTTGTACCCTGTAGTACTCTGTTGTACCCTGTAGTACCCTGTTGTACCCTGTAGTACTCTGTTGTACCCTGTAGTACCCTGTTGTACCCTGTAGTACTCTGTTGTACCCTGTAGTACCCTGTTGTACCCTGTAGTACTCTGTTGTACCCTGTAGTACCCTGTTGTACCCTGTAGTACTCTGTTGTACCCTGTAGTACTCTGTTGTACCCGTCCACCCTCCCACAGTGTGAACAGGACGCCACACTACAGTAATGAGGCCGTCTCTTTAGTTGCCACGGTGACCCTCTGAGCAGGAATGAAGACTTCAGCACTTTCAGGATTATTGTGGATTATTTTTAGCCTCCTCCTCCTCCTCCTCCTCCTCCTCCTCCTCCTCCTCCTCTCCTTGGTGCTGCAGGTGAAACGCTGCCGTTGGTTGAACAGACTGAAAGCAGGTCGGACGGAGAACTAAGCTGCATCTCAATTAATCACACTGACATCGACCATCAGCCTGCAGGGAAACTGCTAGCTTAGCTTAGCACAAAGAGTAGAACCAGGGGGAAACTGCTAGCTTAGCTTAGCACAAAGAGTAGAACCAGGGGGAAACTGCTAGCTTAGCTTAGCACAAAGAGTAGAACCAGGGGGAAACTGCTAGCTTAGCTTAGCACAAAGAGTAGAACCAGGGGCTAGCGTAGCGTAGCAGAGAGACTACTAGCATGTAGACGCTGCTAGCGTAGCGTAGCTCCGTATGTAGGTTACAGATGAACGAAGCGGCTCCCTGCTGAGCGGCGGCCTTGATGCTGTCAGAGAAGCAGACGACAGTTAATCAATCACACCGATCACATGATCGATACGACTGTTAAACCAAACGTTTCCACGGCGACGCTGGCTGCAGGGTTTACAGCTTCACAGACTTTTAAACTGTTTGAGGTAAAATGGAAAAAACAATCGAGTCGATGGTGACGAACGTACGGAGGACGATTAGTGCCAATAATTAAAACATTAAAAGATTAAACATGAAAACATGAAACTCTCTTTCTGGTTTAAAGTCAGGAAACAGGATCAGATCAAAGAATCACGTTTAAGTTTAAGTTTAAGGTCGTTGTTAAAATAAAAGATAATTCAAGGAGGTCAAGTTTTAAAATCTTAATTCTGACTTTAATGTGATTTCAATGAAAACAGTGTCAGCAGGACGTCCGGACAGACCCGACCTGTTGGGGCGTGGCGTTTCCATAGCAACGGGGGAAATGCAGCAATCGAGGCGTTTCCTCCGTTTATTAGCTGATCAGAACCTGATCGGATCAATACATTAAAATAATATAATATTATTATCATGAGATTTGCTCCTTTTCCCTTTTTTCTTCTAAGTTTTTAGGACTTTAATATTTTAATATTTAACAGTTCAGAGTCTCATTCAGTCAAACAGAACAAACAGTTAATGAGTCAGAGGAGGAAGTTCAATAACAATAAAAGAACCACTTCCTCTTCACAATAAAAGAACCACTTCCTCTTCACAATAAAAGAACCACTTCCTCTTTCCTCCTTCAACGTGTCTGTCGCTTCGTTTCAACACCTGAACGTCCTCGTCTCTAAAATCAGCTGTTTTTGGTGATTCTTCTTTTCTGGTGCAGCAGACTCGAACATGATGGAGGCAGAAAACAGTTAGATGACCTCTGACCTCTGACCTCCAGATCCGGACGGACACTCGCCTCCTTTCAGAACCACAGACAGTAAACAAAGATGGCCGACATTGTATAAACATGAGAAATGTTCTGATGTCACTTACTGCCAGTGTGTGAAGATTATTCATCTTAATCCTGCTTTTAATTATTTAACATTAGAGGAAATAAAGTCTTATTAATGTTGAAGTTTTCTGTTGTTGTTTGAAAAACTTTATTCTGTGTTTAAATAAACTTTATTAGTAAAATGTGACTTGAAGCTGCAGCAGGAAGAAGATCTGAAACAAAAAGAGACTCGAGAAGATTTAGACCGACGACGGTCTGAAGACGAGAAACGCTTCAAAGAACGTTTCACTGAAGAAGCTGCAGGACAACAGTGTGTGTCTGTGTGTAGTTGTGTATATTGGTGTGTGTAGTTGTGTATATTAGTGTGTGTCTGTGTGTAGTTGTGTATATTAGTGTGTGTGTAGTTGTGTATATTAGTGTGTGTCTGTGTGTAGTTGTGTATATTAGTGTGTGTGTAGTTGTGTATATTAGTGTGTGTCTGTGTGTAGTTGTGTATATTGGTGTGTGTAGTTGTGTATATTAGTGTGTGTCTGTGTGTAGTTGTGTATATTAGTGTGTGTGTAGTTGTGTATATTAGTGTGTGTCTGTGTGTAGTTGTGTATATTAGTGTGTGTGTAGTTGTGTATATTAGTGTGTGTCTGTGTGTAGTTGTGTATATTAGTGTGTGTGTGTGTGTCTGTGTGTAGTTGTGTATATTAGTGTGTGTAGTTGTGTATATTAGTGTGTGTCTGTGTGTAGTTGTGTATATTAGTGTGTGTGTAGTTGTGTATATTAGTGTGTCTGTGTGTAGTTGTGTATATTAGTGTGTGTCTGTGTGTAGTTGTGTATATTAGTGTGTGTGTGTGTGTCTGTGTGTAGTTGTGTATATTAGTGTGTGTGTGTGTCTGTGTGTAGTTGTGTATATTAGTGTGTGTGTAGTTGTGTATATTAGTGTGTGTGTGTAGTTGTGTATATTAGTGTGTGTGTGTCTGTGTAGTTGTGTATATTAGTGTGTGTGTGTCTGTGTGTAGTTGTGTATATTAGTGTGTGTGTAGTTGTGTATATTAGTGTGTGTGTGTGTAGTTGTGTATATTAGTGTGTGTAGTTGTGTATATTGGTGTGTGTGTGTGTAGTTGTGTATATTAGTGTGTGTGTAGTTGTGTATATTGGTGTGTGTGTGTGTAGTTGTGTATATTAGTGTGTGTAGTTGTGTATATTAGTGTGTGTGTGTGTAGTTGTGTATATTAGTGTGTG